>NC_084956.1:19762607-20062607 GCF_949316205.1 Platichthys flesus | reverse complement strand
CCAAAGAATACCCACATGGATATATAATGCACTCATACTGTCTCATCCGTGAATCTTTTAATCTATCCAATAGTGTTACCTTACAATAACAGCTTTTAAATCACTGTGATCGTGCCTCTTTCATTCCCCACTCTGTGTCCAGTAAACCTGCTCATACCACTGTGGAAGCTTTCAGACACGCACTGACGTCTGGACATTTTCCTTAAACTTTTTTGGAACGGTTGTATGTGAGAATGTAAAAGTCCAAGTCAGTGTCCCTAGAACTTTTGCCAGCTCTTTAGTAAAATATCAAGAAAATGTCCAAATGAGCCCAGTGAAAATACAACCAAAAAACTGCCATAAAAGTAGGAGACACTATCGAAGATGTCAATTTGGTAAGACAAGTTTCAAGAGCTTTTGGCGCTTAGGGCTGACACCAGCACTGATTTTGCGTAAACAGAAAGAAAACAAAATTCAGTTTCTTTCCCTCTGTTTATAACAATTCTCTCCTCCATCATCTGGCGATGCTCAAGCGTGCATTCCTGTATAATTATTTGTAACTCCAACACTCTGTTCTACTATTTACCTCAAAACCATCCAAGAGAGATAAAATGATTGCTGCTGTACAACTTTCCAGGAAAGTGAAATCTCTGTGTAAACCATTGGGCAGTGTTTTGGAATGATAAGCCCTCAAACTTTCAGGTCTGCTGTGCTATCCAGCCTCTATGAAGGTTATTTATTAGTCTAACCAGTGCCCAGACATGGCTCAACTATCACAGGCAGTTGCGTTTGATGAAGCAACATTTTAGTTATTTGGGTTTTAATCTCCTGTAATTATCAAGAAAGGGTTGCTTGTAAGAGCATAAATGTCAGTCAGTTGTTGCTCACATGGGCTCAAACCCATCTCACGCCTTCTCCCCACCCCATAGCCCTAGGTTTTGTGCATTTCCCCCAGAATTCCTTGCAAATCACCAGCAAGATAGCTGCAAAAGGGACTCGAGACACCCCCAAATGTAGCATTTTTCTCCATTAATAGGGATTTAAAAATTACGAGAAAAATAGTTGTAGCTTATTTTGATATCGTTTCAATGTATTATGGTCATTTATTCTAAAATGCCTTTTAAAAAAGCACTACCTTTACACCTGCAGTTGACTTGGTAGCTAGCAAGCTAACGTTACATTATTATTGCTGATTTATGCACAATAATCATGTATTTTGTGTCACATACCCCCTCTTTGAAGATACATAATGAAGTAAATTTAACTAGCATATAGCAGCGATGTTACTGAACTTAATGCCAAACATCCAAGCTTTTTAATTTCCATTGGATGAATGGCAAATGTCATTGTGCTGTAATAGTATGCATCCTGCGCTACCCTGCGGTCTGAGCTCTCGCACAGATTTGTGAATGCGTCTGACTGGAGAATCTCCTACTGCTTTCTTCATATGTAAAATGCAATCTCCGAACATCTTTTGAGCACATTTTGTAGTATTTTGCAAGAGCCAAACTGAAGTATAAGCTTTTTAAATTATCTGTGCTACCTGACTGCCCATGAGAAAGGGAGTTAAACATAACTTCTCTACATGAAGCAAAACCATCTCCGGGCTGATGGGAACCTCTTAATTAAAGGAAGTAGTCAGAACTCATGAAATGAGAAATTCTTATGAAGCATTTGAGCTCTAATGAAACACAAGTATGCTTTAATTTATCAAGAATGCTTTTAAAATGCACAGTGGATACAGTCATTAAGTTAAAAAAGTGCTGCCATAACATTTCATACATCAGGACTGGAGACATCGATATGGAGACTTTTCCTTTATAGTGATGAATGGTCACTCAGACGTGCTGAAAGCATGAAGCTAGTGTTTGTAAGCAGAGAGAAATATGCAGTGATAAAACCAGCAGAAAAATAAAACAATCTACTGGGGACACAAATTCCCCCTCAGCTCTCTGACTGATTGACAGGGAACTCTCCGGCATGAATATTCATAACCACAGTCCAACCGAGCTTTCTCACAGCTAGAAGAAAAGTAAACTTTGCCAGGGGAGAGAAGATCGCTGCTGGCTTCTCACTTCATGTGGAAATGTGGGCCTTCTATTCAGCTCCCTGCAGACGTTTCCAAAAAGAATAAGGAAGGGGAGAGTGGAGGGCCGTGGGTGGGGGGGGTGGGGGGTGGGGGGTGGGGTGGGGGTGGTGACAGAGGTGGTGCGCCTTGAGTGAAAGTTGACAAGATTTAAGGATTTGCTGGGCTCAAGCTTTTGTCCCGGCCTGCATTTAAAAGTGAATGTACACGATTCTACATCCATTATTCACGTGAATTAGCAATCGTAAAAACAGAAGCTGGGAATGCAAAAGCAGGACAACAGTGACTGGAAAAGGGAGAACATATCTAAACAAGCTTAGCACACGCAAACAACACAAGACATGCAATTACTCGAGGATAGAAAAGAAGGAACAAAACAAATGCTTGAAAAAAAACTGTACTGAGATTGATGCGTTGAGGGGACGGGTGACAGCTGAAACCCTGGGAATGGGTAATGCTGATGGGTGGGTGTGGGGTGGGGGGGTTTGAGGAGTTGACAGAGGCCTCTCAGCAGTAAAAGACCACTGTGTGTAATCGCTTTTAATTGGAATGTATGGAAGACAAGGCTCTCCGAGGGGATCAGTTGGCCTTAAACCTGCTTAATTATAGGGGATCATGTTGGTCGGTTGGGTCCGGGTCGAAAATACCGCCTTGAGGATGAAGCGATACAAGAGGAGAAGGAAGAGGAAGGGAGGAAGAGAGGAATGCTGGCTAGGCATATTCCCTTTATGGGAACACCAGTCTTACATTGCCATACACTTACAGTGTGAGATTAATGAGATCAACTTGTTCTTTAGGGTAGTTTTTAATTTCCTCAGGTATGACAATCCCTCTTATTTGCCCGTCAGTAAACTTTAAAATACTTTTATTGGGTATTTAATGTCTCTGAGGTGCTCAAAAGTCAAACCACATGGTGCTTTATGGTCTCGATCTCCGATGGTGTCATCATAACGTTCCTGTATCGTTATCATAGTATGAACTCACAGTGTGTCTGGGGCATGCAGTGCTGAGTTTATAGGAAGCTTACTATAATGTGTCTTCCATGGTGCTGCTATAACATCACTGCAGTGTCCCCTTAGTGTCTTGTGATGAGTCTATAGTGACTTTATTGAAATGTTTGGTGACTTTTATCTCCCTCGCATGACTTTGACTCAGTTGTGGCTGCTGACATTGAAAATTTGATAGTGAGATCTCTCAACAAAAACTGTCTAAATTTTATCTCACTCATAGTTTCCACTCCTTTAATAGCTTAGTTTTTCGACTTTGTCCCATTTTAACAATACTGTTCTCCTCCTGAGTTCTTCTATAAGATCTACGAATGTAAGGCCAAGCAGGGTAAGATTGTCATTGTTGTACAACGCCTGTTTTTTGCTGTTCAATCACAGCTCAAATAATATTTTGAACTATTCCTTTAAGACTTTGTGCAGGCTGTTGCACTTTGTGCAACAGCCTGCACACAGATCCAGAGAGCACCGTGTCTTACCCAGCCAAAACACGTGATGCTGTTCTTTAGTCAAATGGATCCCCAGGCGTATACATTTGCAGAAGAGACTGTGATTTGTGTTTGTAGAACTTGTATACACATGAGCTTGCTCCCAAAAATGCTCTGTGTTCTCTCTCAAACGTAAACAAACTTGCCCTTGCTTACATAACATAGAGTTGTGTGTCTCTGAGACACTGAAGCTGCAGATATGTATTGTGTTGAGATGCAAAGACACACATTCATGCTCGCACACTGAGGGGAACTATCAGTGTGTAGCTTGTCAGACCTATGATGCCTGATTGGTTGAATCAAAGGAATGTAGTGAAATAGGAACTTCTCTACTGATATAACACACAAACACACACCCATACACCCAAACACACATACACGCTTCCCTGTTTTGTGCCTTGTGGTTATCCACATTACAGTTGTGTTATCCATCTTCTCACTGGTCGTTCCTGGGATGAGCGCTGTGGTGGGAGCCCCCCAGTCCCCACTCCTTGTTGTCATGGGGCTGGTGGTTTCCTGTCCGCCTCGAGAGTGCTCAATGTTGTCTGGATTCTTGGTCGACATGGCGACTGGGTCAGGGTTGGTGCTGATGGAGCCCAGCGACTGCGGCCTTTTTTCAGGGGGCAGGCATGGGCAGTCAGCGGACTCTAGGTTTGAGGAGGGAAGAGGTCTTATGTTTGGGGAAGGGGGGAGGGAGCATGAAGTGGTCCATGGGGTCTGGCATATCAATCCCCCACCCCTCACCACTACCACCCCCTACCCACCCTATAATGTTCTCTGCGGCGGGGTGACCCGGTTCTGGCTCCCAATGTCTCAGGTCCGACGCGGGGCCACAGCGAGACGCACCAACCACTTTCCCATGGACCCGCTCTTCCAGGCCCATCATTACCATTTAATACTCTATAATATAACCCCCCCCCCCCCCTTTCCTCCCCCCACTCATCTCCAAAACAGCCTCCACCAGGGGAATGGAGGGGGCTGCCCAGACCACAAATGAGCCAGGATACCCAATATCCCCCCTCTTTTATTTGGATCTATCTAATGCATAGCTGCACAACAGCTCCCAGTCATTTCAGACAGGCCACTAAGTAGGGGCTACTGTGAATTGGATAAATAAGCATCATTTAGGACCGTGCAAAAGCATCGGGATGAGAGAATGAAATGTTGGTTTGGGAAAGAAGGTTTTAGGCTATTGTTTGACTTCATAAATCAGAACTGGATCTGTGTTGTGACATAGAGGTTAGTGGCGTGACTTCCGAGTTTGTTCATTGTTAGTTTGCCATTAAAAGAGCAATGCTGATTCTCAGGCTTGATTGGGCTGTTGTTGACATCACACAGTCAAGGATTTGGCAAAGAGCGTCCATATCCACAGATGTGTGATGTCATTTTAAAATACTATGGTTACTATGATGTGGAGGGCTGAATCATCCATCCATTATAAAGGTTTTATTTAGCTTTTTTTAAATCAAGAAACCAAATAGGGCTGGTGGCAATTCCCATGTTGAGCAAAGGCAGCAAAAGAATCGTACTCATGGCCGAGTCTAATTCAAATGATAGCAACTGAACAACACTAAACTGTGTGTGAGTGTGTGTGTGTGTGTGTGTGTGTTTCAGTTATCATACATGTCAGCGAATTTAGTATTTCACATGCACAATGCTACCGATGAAAATATAAAAGATACAAATAAATACTTTTTCCAAAAATGTTACGGTACATTCTTTTGAATAAGATGATGCTGATTGGCCAATGTGTTCTGCTTGTTTTGCTCTCTACACAGACAGTTTACCTGTGGGCAACCAAGGCCTGCTCAAACGTGATGTCAAACTGGAAACAGAAACCAGAAGGATTCTTTCCCCAAATTCTTGTGCCTTAGATTAGGATTGGATTAACAGTTTTCCAAATTTGTATAAATTTAAACATCAAATTACCAAATAAATAAAATGAATCAGATTAATTAATAATCAAAGTAAGTCTCTTTTTTTATTTGCATCATTGCATTTTGTACATGTACGTATCATATAGGTAGGGTCTATTTGTGTGTGTGTGTGTGGGTGTGTGTGGACATGTGGATTTAGAGATAGCTTTGGAGGTGTATTGGGTGTCGAGGGGCCCAGAGCTCGTCTGAAGAGCTTCATTCACAGAGCCAGGATACTGATAAGAAGCAGAGCGGAGCTGCCATGAATCCACCCTCTGTTCAGTCTCTCTCTTCTCACTTTCTGTCTCTCCCTCTCTCTCCTCTCCTCCAGCCCTTTATGCTCCCTGTGAGAAAGTTGTGGGGATGAGGTTGGAATAGGGGCTGGGGGTGGGGGGGCTCCATGCAGTCTCTCAAAGTTTAATTAGAAGGATTAGAATCAAGAAACAGAGGAAGAAAAAGAGAGAGCGGTACACAGAGCATATCAGAAAAACATGTCGGTCTGCAGCTGTCTACTAATATCCACCATTGTCCACGAAACTTATTTAATAAAACATAAAAAAAACAATTCCACTTGTTTTAATAATGTAATGAAGAAATGAAGATACTAATATGTCCTCAGATCAAGTACTTGTGTCTTTGTGTGCACAAATAATGAAAATAAAGCTGTATAATGGAGGATTGTGTACTAGGTTTAAAGAGAGTTAGATGCTTACACTAACACTTCAACTGCTTTCACCTATTCAGTTTTTTATGCCTGATGCTGTGCCGGCGGTGTGCGGGTGTGTCTGATCTCACTGTGCCTTTAAGGCACCGCAGCCCACACCTTCCATATACACAATTGTCAATTTATGTATTTATTTCAAGTATTCACAACACTAATAGTGTATTTTAGATCACGAAGTAGCCTTTGCTTATTCCTTAGGCTCATATCACATGTCCCCCTTTTCCTTTAAACAACACAGCACTTTACTCAGAGATTCCCACCGGCACTTAAAACTGCATTTGTTTGCCAATCCTCCATTTTAACTGCCATTTAAACCTCTTTTAGTATGTCAACAATTATGAATGTTGTTTATTTTTAGCTGCTTTTTTCTTCATAAGTTTTCAAGTTTCACAAGTTGTATCAGTGTACGTGGCTGTGTGTCTCAAGGCCTGACAGTATGCGTTATACAGTATAGTTGGCCAATTCTGTGGTGTTCTGGAGTGTGATAAAACAGTCAGCTTTTTGCATGTGAATGAAATGAGCTTTCGTGTGGCAAATGAGAAAAACCCTTGTCATTGTGCTTACTTCTATGATTTTTAAAGCACTGGGGAAAATGTCAAAACCTCCGTTAGGAGTTTTACTACAATTCTTTGGTCATAAAACATCTGCTGCAATACTTTGTCATGCATATTTCACTGACAATATTGTTTCATCCAAAGTGTCTCTATGGCAACAGTGTAATCACCATCCCAGCCCTTAAGTCATGGGAATAGTCTGGTCCAAGTGTTGGTTTGGCTTCAGAAAGGACCAGAGTGACTGTGTTGTCCCTTGAGAGGTAAGAGATCTAGTGTGAGTAAATGTGAGTTTGTGGTGACCATTGTCCAGTCTATCTTTCCATCTTGCACCTGTACCAAAGACTTGAAAGGATGACACAATCCAGAGAGTATACATCTCTAGAATTGTTTAGACAAATTTAAACACACTGAAATGCACATATACTATAGCTCTGGTCAGCTCAGTGTTGGAGATTCAAGGAGCCAAAATCCCCCATAGCATGCAAGGACCAGGTCAAGCTTAGTCATATAGGAGGTCACAGCTGCTAAAACACCCAGCAAACAAAATTAGTCTTGTTTGTTTTTGAAGGAAGCCTATATCGCCCACAGTCAAATAAACTTCATTGAATCCCCCCGACCCCCCTGGACTCTCAATCAACCCGCAGCCTTGGTCAGCACATTTCTGCCCCATGCCGAGGAAATCTAAGGCTGGCCTGTGTGAGTTCTGCTTGGCCTAGCTTTTGCCTTACATAAGCTTGGTGACCCCACCGCACCTCATCCCCTACCCCCTCCACTCAGCCTGCCCTCCATCTCCCCCATCGCTTTAATCAGCACATGCATGGCTACACTCAGCTCTGAGAGACAGAAGGGCTGGTGGGCTGTGTGCAAAAACGTTGGCTATTTGACTGATGCAATAGTTTGTTTGACACTTAACATTCTTAGTTGTTAACTAGCTAGTTGGTGGCTAGGAGCTAACTAGCTATTTGACAGAGAGACCAGCCTGTTTTTTAGTTGTTGAACTAATTGAATGACTTGAATGATTGGCAGTGTAAAATAGTATCTGACCCCTAGAGCCAACTTTTCGAACGGCTCTGGTTCAGGAAATAAATTTCCCATCAATTTTCTGCATTGACGTTTAGGAAAAACCCTTCAGCCGACCAGCTGTGAAATGAATCATTACCATAAAGCATTTAATTCAGAGCACGGATGGTGGGTAGTGTAGTACTTGAAATCATGAAAAACATTTTTTTTTCCTAAATGCAGATCATATGGACTTGTTGCTTCTACAGCAGCATATAACCTTGTATGTGTTAAGTTGGTTACACTATCTTGGACTGTCGCAATATTATGGCTCATAATCAAAATCTCTTCTGATAAAATGGATTTGAGGGATTTGATTACTTCCAGAACCATGCTGTTGAACTTGATAGTTGGCTAACAAGCTTACTGCTAGTTATACAATAAGCTAACCCGCTAGCCTGCATTCATGCTAGTTGAAGGCAAGCAGAATAATAAAACGGCAATGTGGGTGAGTGGTTAACTACATACATCTTGGAAATTTGGCTTGTTGCTGCTTGACTTGTCAGCTGATGCACACACACACACACACACACACACACACACACACACACAGGCATTGATATCTTTGTTGGTACAATGATTGTGGTTCAGCATATGGTTGCCTGAACGTTTGTTGGTTGAGAAGCTAGTTAGTCTTTTGACAATCACTGAGTTAACCCATTTAAAGAGTATTTTTAATGACAAACAGGTTGCTGCTTGGCCCATTGGTGAAGGGGCTGAATGACTGAAAAGCTAAGTGGTTGTTGTACTGGTAGGCAAACCAGTATTGCTACCAGCTGCCTGACAGACTATTTGACAGGCTGTGACCTCTTCACAGAGAGGCTCCAGCCTCATTTAGTCTCATTAGTACCAAGTCTCTGGCTCCCAGACAGCGAGAGCACTGCCGCTCCCTGGGGGAGCGAGGTGTGTATCTGTGAGTGTGTATATATATATATATATATATATGAGTGTGTGTGTGTGTGTATGTATGAGAACTCCTGTCATCGAAGCACAGATGTCCAGCAGATTACATCACACTGACCGCACCCTGATCTCCTCACATCCTCACTTCTCTTAGCCCCAATACTGACCCAGCACCACCACCCCTCAGCACCCCATTCCAAATCCTCTACACCCCTCCACATCCACCGAGTTACAACCCCTTCACTCACACATTCTCCAATATAGACAATGGGTTCTGATTTATGACTCCAACCGCTGCTTTCCCATCGCCTCCCCTCGCCTCCCCTTTCATGATGACTTCATCTCCCATCACACCTCACCTCATCTCCATTAGGCTGTGAGGCTACATGGGCCGGGATGCACTGGAATTTGTGCTGCTATAGACCTGACCGGTGCAGGTGCGAGATGGAAGTTCTCAATCCTTATTTGACCAGGCAGGTTCATTAATAACACATTCTTGTTCACAGTAATATCCAAGAAAGTAAAGGAAGGTTTACACACATAGACACAAACTTACCAACTCCTTGTATGATCGGCAGCTAAAAGTCTTTATGTTGGTGTTGAGTCTTTCCCCGGTGGAAGAATCATTCCGACCAACTCCAACAAGGAAAAAAAACAAATTAAGGTGTTCTTTAAACATCAGAAATAAACTGTCTATCTTCTTTCTTGGGGCATAGAACAACACCTTCTCAGTGGTTTACAAAAGATGTTTACCCTTTTCTCTCTGACCTTTCCTAGCCAGAATGTCGGTCTCTTATGCCTCAGTCACAGATACATAATATGGTTAATATTATGTCAGTCCTTCCTTTTCCCTTAATCGGTGAGTTGGGGTTTGTGAGAGACCCAAGGGGAAAGAGGACCACGTCTTGGAGGAGTTGGATAAGGAGGAGAAAGAGGCCAAGAGGTTTGCTAATGGTCCCTAAGCTAAAAAGGTCATCTGGTTACATCTTGCTCTGTTTGTTGTTATGTAGTGAGGTGATGTCATGATTAAAAGTGTCAAGCTGCTGAAATGAACACTGGAGGACAGATCTCGATTTCCCTCGGGGCTGAGGATCATGGCGGGGCCAGAGGTTTTAGTTTATAAAGAAGAAAAAGGTTCTTTCGATAATTAGATACAGTTCAGATTTCCACCCCCTACCATTACACCCTACTGAGTGTCCAGTGCAACGTATCCTCTAGTTCTCTGACCTCGGAGAAGAAATACATACATGCATGTGTGTTTGCAGGAAGGATTTCAGTCAGTAGAACAAATAAAGTAATCTGATCAGTGTAAGACAAAGCAGTGCAGTACAAAGAGCCAGTGAAACATCTTCCTGTAGGACAGTGCTGTCTTGTTGAAGCTAGCTGCAGCTCACATCCTCATAACAACGGCCTTTGTGCTGAAATCATTCGCATAAGTTTGCCAGTGAGTTGAATTCTGTTCTGCGGCTTCCTTCTTAAATGGTCTACAAAGACCACTGGAAGGCTTTTCCCATGACATCGAATTGAGTTTACAAGGGAAAGATAGAAAACACAAATGAAATCATGTAGCTCAAACTTCAAATAATATGAAACCATAATAAACAGACCTAACCAACAAAACAGAAAATACATAATAATGAGAAAAAGAGTGAACAAGAGACCCTTGAAGGCCTTCTCTCTATGGCATGTAACGTAAAATTGTAGATAGCTGATGGATGAGTCGGCCTTTTCCCATGACATGTGGTGTCAAATCTGCTCCAGCGTACTCTGGATGACTGATGAGTGTCAAAGCAGTGTGAAGTCCTTCTGGAGGACAGCATCAATAGTCAGAAAGGTCTGAATGTTCTGCAACACACAGAACAGTCTAAAGTTGGTCCAGTGTTGATCCCCATGTACCCCCGTCCTCTCCCCGCCATGTTGACCCCAGGACCACTCTCCGCTTTTCAGTGTTGCCCTAATGGCCGAGCGTACTCTCCCTTTTTTCCTTCCTTTCTCATCCTTGCATTCTAACACAATACAGTCATATCCGGCCGATGAATCGATGGCTCTGTTTGGGCCATGAATGGACGGCAGCGACGGAACGTGAATAGAGCAGTGAGTAGAAAAGAGCAGTTTATGTGCAGATAGTTGTAGCGATGAAATAAATGGTCGTAATGGACTTGTGCAGATGGAAGACAGAGGAGGTCAGGGGGAGTTAGGGAAAAAGATGAAGACAATAACTCCGCTGCAGACCCCAGGGGCTTCTGGGAGAAGGTCATAGGTCGACATGCTTGGGTGAGATTCATATCCGAGGCCCTGTTGGCCCTTAAACTCTGAACACTGGTACCAGCCTTTATTGCTCCAGACATCCTCTTTCATAACCCTCTGCATTCCCTCTCTCTCTTTCTTTCATTTCCTTTTCATTTTTAAAGCTCTCTCATTCTCTTGAGTGTATATATCCACTTATGTGTATATTAATGTGTATACTTTTATTTAAGGCACATGCCACTGAGGCTACACATTTCATTTTCGAGAAATACTTTGACAGTAGATTTTTGTTGTGCTGGTATGCATTCTACGTGTGTGTGTGTGTGTGTGTGTGTGTGTGTGTGTGTGTGTGTGCGTGTGCGTGTGTGTGTGTGTTTGCGTGTGTGTGCTCTGTTATATCTCACCAGCTCCAGCAGGTTTATATTGCTGGTGCAACCAGAGCCCTTCAGACAGAGGGTCCATGTCTACGCCATGCCAGTCAGGCAGAACAGGAAAGTAAACTGGAAGGACTGGGGGTACAGGCAGACTCACGGTCTTCGGGAATAGCCAATATAACTTACGCACAGGGGGGCTTCAGGAATTACAACCTTGGTCTGTTGGCAAAGGTCTGTGTTGGGTTAAGTGCCAGTTCGCAATCTGAACACGTAAGGATTGTAAAAATGTGAGGAAAGCAACCTAAAAGCCTTAATTTCCCCTTAAGAAAAAACATAAATCACTTAAATCACGAGTTTCAGGAAGATGATCTTGAAGGGTAAAACGTGAACTCTGCAGTAAATTTTATAAGCACAGAGGAAAAAATACTTTAAATAAGGAGCAAAGCCTGGAGGTATTTAGTATAACACAAACATAAGATCGTAGAAAAATCTTTAAATTAGCATTGTGTAACAAATTGCCAGGGGTGTAACAAAATGGTGGAATGTAACTACAGCACATTTACTTGATTACTTATTATGTATAAGTTAAAATATGCATATTAGATACAAATATGAGTTACTTGTACTTCACTTGAATGTTTCCATTTCAAGCAACAGCCATTTACATAACAGTTGGTCAATTTTAGTACTGTGACATCTATTTTGTAATTCTTGGACTAGACTGTTTTGTAGGAGGCTGTTAAACTGCCGAGACCATTGCTAAGGTCAGAATGTTTGGGAAAAACACAAAGGATTACGTATGACGTAAAAAGGGCATCACATACCAACCTGGAAACATCATCCCAGCAGAGGAGTACAGTGGAGGGAGCATCATGATTTGCAGCTGCTTTGCTGCCTCTGGGCCTGCATACAGCTCGACATCATTGAAAGGAAAATTAATTCCCAAGCGTATCAAGGTGTCGAACATGTTAGTGTCAGTGTAGTTGACCGCCCACTGAAGCTCAGGCCAAGTTGAATGATGCAGCGGGACAATGAGGTGAAACATGGATGTAAATCTGATACAGAATCGACTTCAAACACAGAAAATCCAGCTTTAGGAGTCAGGGCCCAGTCAGAGCTCAGACTTTAAGCCAATGCAGATGCTGTGGAGTGACCTCAGAGGGCCGCTCACACCAGACCTTGAATTTATGGGTATTTAAATCAACGGTTTTGCCAGAAACAGACATTCCTGTCTCAGTTTCTCATGTACTGATATTGTCATAGAAACGGTTTCTCCCTTATTGCCCACAAGTCATCAATAATCAACCCTGTTTCCATGAAATCACATTTATTGTTGATTTTCAAGAGCAATCACATCATAACAATGAGGAATCATTGTTTAGTGAAAACATCTCCTCATGTTTAATTTGTTTTCCTATAACATCCGCTAGTAACAGCTATAGTCTGATTGATGTTATGAATGCATGTTAGGTCAGGCTATAACTGTCAGAATTAACTTAGCACAGAAGAGCATATGTTGTATTTATTAACACTGACCCATAACCATAATCTTTCCCTAACCTTCTCTTGCCAGAGCGATTCTGTCTAAATCCAACCACATGCAGGCCTCAGCAGGTCGTCCTCACTGTCTGCTTTCTTGCGTAAACAAATCTGAACAACGCAGACAGTGATTATGTTTTCTTCGAAATGGTTTGATATTTGGGAAAAATAAATAACTAGTACTGTTATCCTTCCTATTTAACAGCCACGTGAAAATAAAGCTCTGTGTGTGAAGGGCAGACTGGAGTTAAAGGCCACAGTGAACTCTGGAGCTCCATGACCCAGACATAGACCTCTGGGTATTGGTGAGGTGTATCAGTGTTGGTACTTCTTGTCTGTAACTGAACCAGACGGACAGCTGCTGTCTGTCTGCTCACTCTCTGTCATCAGCTGCGGTCATGTACCAATACCAAGTGCATACCGCGCACCAAGCACCTAGCTGAATGCAGGACATATAAATATATATACATAAATATAGCCCGGATCACAGCAAGCTTTGGCATGTGTGCCTGTGTGTATGGAATGAGAATAAAAATATCCCATCTCCAAGGAAAGAACGTAAATGTTGGAATTTGATATAGGTGTGGGCAGTGGCAGATAAAGGACTTTTCTAAATCAGGGGCCATAAAGGAGACAATTATAGGTCTGACATCCATGCACAAGTCCTGTGTCCGTAAGCTGCACATCTAAATCTTGACTTGTTTGCTGTTACCTTTATAGCTTTGAGAAAAGCCACACAAATGATTTAATATATTTTTAAAATGTATGCTTGTTCAGGTACTTTGTAAACTTAAAAAACAACAACAACTAAACACTCTTAATGCATTGTCATATTTATTGTTGGTATCGCTAGTAAATTCATTTAAAAAAAAGACTACTGGCAGGACAGGGGCATTTCAGGGGCCAATCAAATTTGACCTGGGGCCAGTGCCCCCTGGCCCCCCACCCCTGGATACAGAGGTAAAATGATAGGTTTAATTAAAAAAGAGATATTATAAATCACAGATTAATAAAGCTACAATAAATTAGATAGACCATTGAAACCTGGTATACATTGCTTTGAGGTGAAACAGATATCTGGTATTTTAACCTTTATCTGTGTGTTTGCTTATGAATACATAGAGAAAAGGTGTGTATGTCACACTATGTTGAAAAGAGCCTGTATAGATAAGAATATATCCAGTGGGTCGCTGTGATTGACAATCAGATATCATTAGAATTTATTTTTCTATGTTATATGTTATACATATATTCATATTATTTTATTTAATATTCCCCACTCCTTCACCCTGTAAACTGCTGCTTCATTTAACTTTGACTTTAATTTGACTATGTTATATGTTATACATATATTCATATTACTTAATTTAATATTCACTTGACTGTGTTATATGTTATATGTTACAATGTTATGTTATATGTTATGTTACATAGTATGTTATTTTTTTTTTTTCATTTTGTAAAGTCGCCTACTGCGTAAATGTTTGCCTGCCATGACATAAGAATTTCACTGCTCCGATGACGCTGTCATTGGTGCATGTGAAAAAATAAACTTTGATTTGATTTGATTTTGATTTGATCAGTCAGTCTATATTTAAGCTTGTTGTCTGTGTTTTGTGTAAGTGATGTAAAGGTCAAATATACTGCACTTTATGGGTATATGCTCCAGTGGGACAAAATGAATGGGATCATGTTTATGACCACCAACACTCTCCATCCCACCACAGTCAAGGGTTAAGTTGTGAGTGAGTCAGATACCACTGGAATGAGAAAGCTGCCAGTAGTTGAATCGAGTCTGCTGAGTGTGAGTGTTTTCCTTCATTCCTGACTAACCTGACTGTCTGTGTTTGGCCATAATAAGATTTAACAAATGTTCCTACATGCAGCATTATTGATATTATGAGCCAAAGTGCTGAAGAAGGCCCAAGACATTCTCCTCATAAATTTGTCAAGTCAAAGTAATTTCTGTTCAAGGTCTGTTGTTGGTGAAAGAGTTGTGTAGCCAAGACGTTGCAAGCATTCAAAAAATAAATATATATATAAATACATTTACACATATGGACACATACACAACAGCCACATTAACATATCTATATCTATAGTGTAGACAGAAGTAAGCAACATGCAGTTATTTACCACTGAAAATAGAATGGCTTAGTCACGTTAGTGTTAATGAAGGACACAGGTTCGAGAGCTGATTGAGTTTCTGGAGGACTGAAAATAATGGAACATAAAAACTTTGATAGAGTAGCTGACCTGCTCAACATGATGACCATGTTCCTCTCTGTTAACTTTCAAAATAACCTGCTGATTTTTGTGTAATAATAAGTGAAATTTATGAGCCCTACATACAGTATGAACTACTTTTGCATTCATAGCATCAAATGCAAAATTGTAAATACTGTGACCACTCATGCAGGAAGAGGCGGAGGGAGTTCAGTCTGACACAGCAGAGATCGACATTGTTCTATCCAGACTGAATGGGCACCGAATGTTTACATTTATTGTGAGAGATAGGTCCTGGACATATGAGTGGAGGGAAGATTTAACATGTGATGCAGCTCAACCACAGCAGCTTGCCATTAGATCTGCCTGTCTATGGCTCATGCACATGAGTACTGTATATGTGATCATGTAAATGTACTGTTTCGACCATGATAGTTGTGTTGATCAAAATCTGATAGCAGCAAAACCTCAAAACACATTCACTAGCCATTTTACTATGTACACCTATGCAATTTAATGTAATGGCATTCCATACAAAAGCTCTGCCACATATTCTAACTTTATAAAACTTATCCAGTATGATACATTGCAGCCCAGCTCAGCACAACTGCAAACTATGATCTCAATATAGTTAAATTA
Source organism: Platichthys flesus (assembly GCF_949316205.1). Lineage (NCBI taxonomy): Eukaryota > Metazoa > Chordata > Actinopteri > Pleuronectiformes > Pleuronectidae > Platichthys > Platichthys flesus. The sequence continues at coordinate 20,046,869 of NC_084956.1, read as the reverse complement.
AATCTCTCTGACAGCATCATTCAAAACTCAACATTTTCATCTTTGTAGAGGTTATAGCAGAGCTGTTGTATTGGACTACATTAGATTTGATCAGTGCTCCTAATAAATTTATTTCCAGTTCCATGACTAAACTATTCCAGAAACAAATACCGTGTCATCCTCTTTAACGTTTAGTATAACACATAGCCCGGTAAGTAGATCTTCAAAAACAAACCACAAGATGTGGATCAATTCAGATGTAAACGGCAGTTACTGTTGAACCACTTCAGGGTGAAGTCTCCAACAGCATTAAAGTGCATGTAAATCAGCATTGGTTGTGAGTTGTGAGGTTGGGGTCTGGAGATGTGGGAGTATCTGTTTCCACACACAAAACACTCAGCCTGGTCTAATCCCCATGTCGCCTCTCCCCTCAGCAACAACTCCAGCCCCGTCCTCTGGTTAGGGCACAGGGCAGATCCCGGGGGTCAGGGGTCAGGGCAACTCCTTGGGCTGGACAATAGCCAAAGCGCCACCTGGAGTAAATCAGCGAGCGGCTCAGGCAATTGCCCGTGACAGCCACCATTACTAAGGCCAAATAAACACGGACGAGGCAGGGGGTTGTGGGTAAATCTTAGGGGGAGATCCGCTCACATGTGTGCAAACACATACACCCGCTCTGCCTGTACTGACTGTCCGAAGGGCTGCAACTCACTCTGCCCCAGTGTCACCCCCAACTCACCTTCCCCTTCAACCCTGTGTGTGTGATTAACTGTGGGAGGGGGGGTTTCGGTGAAGGGAGAGCTTTGTTTTTGGACTCGTATTTCATAGAGCAGACTTGTTGTTTGTTGGTTCAAATGATGTGAGACAGAGATGGAGCCTCAGCAGGAGATCGTTTTTCTGTCCTTCTCTTTGCATGTTTGGATAAATTAATGAATGCATGAATGGATGGATGGAAGATTTTATTATAGATCTTATCTATCCTATATGTCTTTTTAATGTCTTATTCATTCAGGATAGCTGATGTGTTTGTTTAGATCGTTCATTGTAGATGTTACTTTATGTGCATAGAAAAGTGTGAATGATTTTGTCGTGCACAAAATGGGGTGATGGTGGTGAAGGTTGTGTATGAGGGACAGAGTAACACAAACTCTGTGCAGGTTATATAACTGCATTGGACGTGGTTCAGGCTCAGACAGAAAAATGTGCCTGCTCTTTGTTCTTTACAACTGGGATTGGGAAGAAGCCTTTCCCCTCCTCCAGTCTGATGTGTCATACTGTAGCAGAAAAATTAAGATTCACTCACTATCTTCTCACTGGAGTCTCAGGGTTAAACAGTGAATAGCAGATAAATACAATACAATTGAAGTAGCTGGTGATCAATTGTGTTTTTTAGGGTTTACAAATGATAATTTATCACCATCGTTTAGTGAAGTTAAATAATATAAAGTTGAACTGAGGGTGAGTTAAAATCTTTCCGCTTCATGTTTTCACCAGCTACTGATTCCACTGCTTCCTTTGTCCAAGTCCAAGATGGAAAGCTGTGATTTATTTTCTTTTAATTTAAGACTTTGGGCAGATTTAACTAACTAGAAAGTTGGAGGGTGTATGGAGACTTTATTTCCACGATGTGTTTGGATGTTTGAATTGATTTGTCTCAGTGGTGGAGGCTGAGCGAGCAGAGAGGTAGGGGGGGGCGGGGGGGGCAGAACTCTGTTTTGGATACCAAAGACCCAGGGATAACCACAGTGGTCTCTCTGGCTCCAGCTGAACCCCACTGTAGTTGGTCAGCATCACCCACTGCTGGGCTGCAGCTATGTTTTGTACTCGGTGTGTGTTTTCTGTGAGAAGTTATGCAGCCCGGTTTATTGCTTTGCAGGCGACGGCCTATAAAGGAAAAGTAGGGGAGGCAGAGGTGGGTGAGACTGTGAGTGAGAATATAAAGCTGAGTAGGAGGAAAGAGATATTTGATATGTGCTTGTTGGCTTTTGAATGATTTGTTTAAATACATGTTGTCAACGTTGGAAGTCTTTCATATCATTATTATAAAGCTGATACTGGTGGGAAAAAAATCTGAGGATGTTAAAGATTGAAGGGTTGAGTGCTCTTTGGGTAAAATAGTAATCATGTAGGGGAAAACATGATAGAAATGTGTTAAACGCTTTTTCTTTCTAAGATTTTTCTTTGTTGGCATTTTGTCACAAATGAGATGAGGAGATGGGGGGAGTGCAAGAGGGGTAAGACATGCAAAAACAACACGGTCTACTGCTGGAATTGAAGCAGGGGTTTAGTTGTGATTTTGTTTTGTTGTTAGGAGCCAAGTATAACAGACCCCGGCAATCATGAACGAGTAGACACAGTGGCTGTATTTAACATTTTAATAAAGTTTATCTTATCTTAGTCTCAGTTGTGTGGTTTATGACTAGACACCCTTTCACAGCCATAATAAACTTTATAAATGTCGCGCCCTAATGGGTTTGCTTCTTCCATATGTAGAATTATAGCATTGAGCCTCATTCACCATATCTTCTTAAGAGATTCAGTATTAAAGGTATTAAGCCAGCAATCTGACATATTTAAAGAGATTAATAAAAATGTGCAAAAGAAATATGGACTGAAACCTGTTTGTCTTTTTTAGGATAAAAATAATAAAATATTGCTGTTATTGAAATCTTATTATTTTGCAAGTCAAGTATTTCAGTTATCAAGTGAGTGAAAGAGTGCTCTTGAGTGTGTTTGGATTCTGTTGTTACCTCAGAAAAAATCCCACAAAAGAAAGCATTGGTGAATTTCATAATCTTTCTTTAAAAACGTTGTGTCGGCTCCTCTGGACCAGCTACAGTCCTGTGTTTTGGGCAAATAAGAAGTTGAAGTTTATTTGCTAACAATGATAACAGGGGAGAACGAGCTGTGTTGATCATATGTGTCATTGTGTTAAAAAATTTCCCAAACTACTTTTTTAGACTAAATTGGTCAATAGCTGCACTCTGTTCACTGTGAACCCAGAACCATCTCCTTATTTTTCTTTCTTGCTGTGCAGTTGCTTCCAGCCATAAGTGAAATTTCCTTTTTAGTTTTACAATTGTGTTTGCAGTTTGGTGGAGAAGCAGTGAGGGAAAAGGTGCTGATTGGGGGGAATTGGCACGTGACTTTGTTTCAACTGTGCCAGAGTCTTACAACTGCAGACCAAAACTTCTGACATGGTCTGACTCTAGAATGAGTTGCGTGTCTCAGAAATTGTGTCAAAAAGGCACAGTCTGGCTTAAAGGGGACATATTACCACAAGTTGATATGGTTCCTTGGGGTCCTAATGAAATGTCTTGAACATATTTTAGTCAAATTCCACAAGGATAATTTAAAACAGAACATTTTTACCATGTCTAAAACAGCCCTCCTTAGATTGCCCCCCTCCTTCACGAGATTCAAGCACCAAGATTTTTTGCTATCCATTACCTCTGTAGAAATATGGCTACTGGAGATGACGATACAATCTTGCAACCATTTCGTTTTGAACCAGAGTCAGGTGGGCCGAAGCCTGGCTTTGTGAGCCCCAGCTCCCCAGCAAAGCCCCGCAGTGGGAGCAGTGGGAGCAGTGGGAGCTTGAGGTGGCGGATCAGCAGCATCCTTCCACACTGTTGAGTCAACGTTTAGAGGTTTCCCGGGGGTCCCTTGTTTATGCGGCCACTTAAATGTCTGACAGTTAACAGGGCCGGTGGATCCCGGCTAGCATTAGCTCGCTCGTCCAAGGCCATGTAGCGAGACTCCCTACATGGGCATGGTGTGACTATGACGTTTATTTCAGTCGTAATCTGATTTCTGACATAGAGGAACCACAACAAATCGCGGGAGTTGTTTTTTTCCAGAGTTTTTGGGACAGTAGACATGCCAGATACCCAAATTACCATGTAGAAGCACTACAAAAGTGGAATTTTCATAATATGTCCCCTTTAAGAGTCACGGTGATACAGTAACTTTACTCGAAAATGAAAAGAGACGAAAGAATCGTTTCTACGTCTTCTGTTTATTTGTATGAAGATGATCTGCGTGACTGTGCATCCAGATGCCATGCAAGACTTTATTTGTTGTCCTATCTGTCTCCATGTCTGAGTCTATCTGGGGCTTTGGGTTATTTGTCTCATGTAGGGGAGGATCCAGAGGGCTCTGAGCACAACATAAAGGGATGAGGGGGCGGTTGGTAGTGGTTGGATGTTAGTGGCGGGGAATCCACTGAGGGGTTGTTTGGTGGATGATGGTCAGAGGTTTCAGCAGACCCCCCTCACGCCTCTTTTTTCCCAGCCCTCAGCACCCTGTCATTAGGGTGACAGTCAGGTCCTGTTTAGCCCCAATTGGCCATGCTAATAACAGTTTTAATAACCCGAGCCCATGTAATATTTCACTGCTGTTTGGACCACAGTGTCACGCTAAGAGCCCAGCGATGGAAAAACAGCTTCACCGCTGCAAGGATGGAATGACTGGGTGAACTCTGTCTTGGGATGTGTGTGTGTGTGTGTGTGTGTGTGTGTGTGTGTGTGTGTTTTGTATATGACAGACTGACCATAGTGTACATTTTACTCTGCATTTCAGCTTGGATTTGTTTGTCCTTGTGTGTCCTCTGGGTGTGTGTACTTGTGTGTTTGCATGCGTAGTTGTACCTTCACACAGACGCATGTCTGTTTCAACTCGACTCAGTCCTCCGAACAGATTTGTGTGCATGTTTGCGCACACACCTGTTTCTGTGTCTGTGTTTGTGCAATAGATTAACTCACTGACTGCGTGTTAATCTTTGACTGTGTGTAATGTGTTGCATAAGGCTTTTCCTGTCTCGACAGCGCAGCAGGGAGCAGTCGGGGCAGCTGCTGTAAATACAAACATGCACATAACTGCACCTACACGCTCAGGCCCATTCATGACTCTCATCAGGCTGCATCAGGGAGCTAGGGACTTAACTTCAGCCACATATGGGTTGTCAAACTTCAACAGTCCTACAGACAAATTTAGTTTTTTTTATGAATTATCACAGCAGAGTCTAACTTGATTGGAAATCTGGATCAAATACCCTCAGTATTTTAAGTACAATTTAGAATCACTTGAGCTAAGAAAGACAAAGTGATGATTGTGGGGGGGACACAGTCTCAGATTTCAAACTCTTACAATATATATTGAAAGTTGATGCTGCTTCATGCATCATAATGTAAACTCTCTCAGGAACTAATTAGTTTAGTTCATGATTGTCCAATCCATCCAGCCACTTTGCCACTTTTCCATTAACATGATCAATCCCAAATGGCATTGAGCGAGAGGCAGGGTGCACCCTGGACGGGTTGAGAACAATCATTCACTCTCTTATTCTCACACATACGATCAATTTAGAATATCCAGTTAACTTAACTCCAACCTGCATGTTTCTGGACCATGGGAGAAAGTTGGAATACCTGAAGAAAACATACCATTAGAAAATTGAGAGTTCTTGCAGATTTTTTAATTTGTTCGTTTTTTAAGCCAATGCAATCTATTTACCATAATCACCCACGGAGTGTGCTCATGCTGATCAATTCTACAGATCAGGATCCTTTGGCAACCTTAGGTTCAATTGTACCTTTCACATAGAGATATGTATAGAAAGGCTGTGAGGGATGAGGCCTGGGCGCTCAGAATATCTTGCATGATAATAGCTTATTATGCAAGATCCTTAACTTCGTATCCTATTACAGACCAACGATGTAAGTGTAATACTTGAAACTTAAAGTGCCACATGAAGTTTTCTCGCAACCAAACAAAGTTTCTGTTTATGTTCAGTGGTACTCTGTGTATCCTTGAGGTTGAACACATCTTGAATGCATTTCAATCCTCAATGAATATTTGCAAACACGTAATCTTTTCTTGCTGGTGGTCTTTCTCACTGCAGTCCTCATTGCCACTAACAGTGTGACACCATGGACAGGAATGTGCATCACTTTATGTTTTATGTTTTGTATGTTACAACAAACAGTGATGTGCTCATAAAGACTCAATCTGCCTCTACCGGTGGAGGTGAGCTGAGAAAAATGGAGAGGATAGGGGGGGTGATTGGAAAAGAGGGGAGAGAGGAGAGAGAGAGATGGTGTGTGTGTGTGGTGGTGGTGGTGGGGGGGGGGAGTCAGATCTGACCAGCTGTTATAATGAAAACACTGATAGTTATAATCATGGATGTAAAGATGTTATAAATGATAGCAGCAATATGTAGATTTACTGGAGCCATTTTTAGACGTGACTAGAGTCCGGAGAATTGGATCTGGACTTTAACTGCAGTTGGCTTTTCACTCATGTACAACGCAGCAGTAGGGTTGCTGCACAGACACGTTCACAACAGCATCAAAATCCTCTGCAGTATGCAGGCCAGAGATGGAGCAGCAGAGGAAAGAAGAAACATACTAATTCCGCTGTGTAATGATTTTCACACAGACACCAGTGTCAGCTCTTATCACCGCAAACTCTCTAGACATCGTCCATACTTATTTTCCTTTTTATTTCATTATTTTGTTTTAGCATCTGTTGCGTGTTCCGCCGGGTTCACACCGGACGCGGAAGCGACGCCAAAGCGAGGCGTAAGCGCAGCGCCAATCCTCTGGCTCCCATCCACTCCCATGTTAAACCGCAGCGCTGAACACACCGGAGGCTGAAGCGTAGCGTTGTGCCGCGGCGGCCTAGCGCCGTGAAGCGATGGTTTCGGCGTCGAGTCTATTTTTTGCGCTTGACGCGAGCGTATCGCGACAGGAAACACACTGAAAAACGATTTTAAACGATAGTGACGACATATTTTATATGATATAAAAGATCAAATATGCATCCCATACTTTGTATTCACCCTCTGTTGTCCTGGAGTTTTAATTTTACCACTTTTACCGACCACATTATTAAATGTCCGCCTCTGCCCATGCACTACAGCCACACAAGCAGTGATACAGATAAAAAGAGAGAGAGAGGGGGGGGGGGCTACGTATTCTCCACATAGGCTTGAGTGGAGAATACGTAATTTACCCCCGACCCCCGATTTTTTACGGAGCAACCAGCGAAGTTCTTCAACATGGAGGACATTAAATTAATAATTGAAGTGGAGACGTGCAGTGAATTGTATGATCCTCGCAACATGTTGTATAAAGACAACACTAAAAAGGACAGATGTTGGGACGCTGTTGCAGTTAATTTTGGAGCAACAAGTAAGTATATGCTTGAAAAAAAATATGAAATGCTGTTTTTACTGCAGGCTGATAACAGCGGCGCTTCGGCGTCGCTACCGCGCCCGGTGTGAACCGCCAAGCGCCGGCGCTTTAGGGATTAGCGCTACCGCCTCGCTTCGGCGTCGCTTCCGCGTCCGGTGTGAACCCGGCGTTAGGAGCATCATCAACCCCCCAACTCACTATTTGTAAATCCAGTGGGGGGATCTCCCGCTGTTTTCACACATCTGATCCTTTCGACTTTCTGCAGACTTTAGACAAGAGGGCAAAGAGGAGAAAGTCTGCAGATAATCCAAACACTGCCCACCTCCTTCGGAAAAATTACGGACAATCTCCAGAGTTCAGTGCATGTCTGAAAGCAACTTGGCAGTGTTGTGTCCTGGTAACAAATATTCACGCATCCATCAGAATATATCCCTTTATAGCTTCTTAAGAAGGGAACACTGTTGATTTTGCACAGAAGGAAGATAGTCAATTTAATCTCCTATTTTTAGTCATTCTATAAAGGAACAGTATCACTTCATAGTGAGTATGAACAGATGGTATGGTATAGTGACCTAGAACTGTGTTAACATACATATAGCATGTCCAAATTGCATTAAGTTGGACTGGAAAAGAAATCTGAACCTGTGCTTTAAACACTAGTTTGAAATATTGACTTGTGTGACAAATAATCTTGATTTGAAAGGAAAATGCTGAGACTGCTGACACACACTCTGCTAGCTGCTTGAGGTCCTTCCAGCCATGGATCTGTCAAAGAGGCAAAGAAGAAGACAGTGTGTGTGAGCAGAGTGAAACCAAATCTCTGGCATCCCTCACCTTTGGTCAATGCTGTGAAAGATAAAGACTCAGGGGGGAATTGGGCCTGGGAATCCAGCTATAGCATTGGCTTTTATTGGGCAGCCCACATCACAGAGGGGACCCTGAGTCGGTCTCAGCCCACCGAGGAGAGCCGGAGACAGAGGCCTGTAGAGAGAGTGGGCCCGACAGCAGCTGGGGCAGCATCAGGGATGAACCAGGGAGCTCTTTCATTCGCTGCCAGCCGGCAGACTGCTTCCAACTGGACCCACAGAAAGACACAACTCCAAATGAAAAAAAATGAAAGACGGACAACGTTAACAAATCATACACTATCAGCACCCTACTCACATTACTGTTCATCACAGCTGCCCAGTTGGCAAACCATGAGTTGGAAAAGTCTTAATGTAGTTTTTACCATTTCAGGCAGCCATAGATTTGTATTCATACCTTTCCAGAGCTGTTTGCAGACTCTCAAAACGTATATTTGTGTTGTCTAATTCACTACTGTGAACAGGTACTATAGAGACTTTTCAATCCAATCAGTGCTGTATCTGCATTATCATGCACTGGAGTACCATACCTGGAGCATATTTTTAATATTTGCTCATTCATTTCCCTGCTACACAGCACAGAATCGGTTTCCATTTAAGTTCAACATTATTGCTGTTTTCATCAGTTCTATGTTTGTGGTGCCTCTTTTTAATTGAGATATTTTCTTGTTTTCTTTTTTCAGTTAACATCATCAAACCTCGTGCTGAATCCTCCAGATAATCTTCTGCTGTATTGTCACATGGGCTCACGCTGATATTATCCATAGTTGTTACTAGCTGGGAGAGAATTTCTACGGCAAATGACATTTGTGTTCACACATACAGCCTCTCCGTACAATTTCAGGAGAATATCTAGAGTTCATCAATGGATGTTTGAGAACAGTTTTTGCTAAATATATCTACCATTGCACCTCCATACACTGAAGCAGCAAAACCCAAGATATCCTGACTTGTGTTGGCTCATATGGTCACACATCCAAAATCCCTCCATCTCCACATTTCCCATACTGAAACCTGATATCATCATTAGACCCTCCTTGTCTGACAAACACCCACGTCTTCGCCCTGATGACATCATTGTGACACAATCAGAGTTATCGTCTCAGGCGAGAAAGACCGCCACAGGAGATGTGAAACAGCTGTTTTCACGTTGACTAGTCCTCGTTGTGATGACTGAACTGATCTTATATATGATTTGTAGAGAAGGAGCCTCCATGTGAAAAAGTCCAGGTTTGGCCCACCCCACCAACAAAGCGCTGCAGGGCTGGAACTGACAAGTCAACCACAGCCTCGGCTCAGAGCCAATCAGAGTCCTGCATCTGATCCACTGATGAGAGAGTGACAAATAAATCAAAGGTAAAGCATTCACTAATAAAATAAGCATTTAGTTATATTATGACGAACACTAATGGGCAATCGTCTGGCAGCTCCTTTATCATTGTGTTGTTGAAAAAGTGCATCAGCATACTCCAATTATAAAACTCAAGCTTAGCGGCCCGTAGACGGTTTGTAGAGCTGGTGGCCAGGGGTCATGAATCAGCTGCCTCTCTGCAGAGTCTTTTGAAGAGAACATGAGCAATTTATGAAGGCTTGCATAACAGAACCCAACACTCTGTTAAAAAGCAGCCGGGACGCCTCTGCAAGGATTTGGTGGGGAAGCTGTGTAAGAACCGGAGCTGAATCAATTAGCCCTAGTGTGTGATTTATGGGTGAGGTGAGTGACTGAGCCTGCCTTTTCACTGTGGGAACAACGTGCACACAGACACACATGCACACACACACACACATACACAGACACACACCTGTCAATGACAGTAAAGGGGAAAGAAGCCTGAAACCACCAGATTACCCATGCCATCGCTTTTCGACATTAATCAAGGCCTGACACACACACATCTACATACACACAATCATCTATAAGAATGCTACCATGCAGACTCAGTTTCACTCTCACTTTATTTTATTTACTGTCAGTGTGGAAACTCTCAAATAAATGGATTTTTTCCTGACTTTGAGGCTACAGGATTCATTTGCAACACAACAGCAAAGGCCAAGCATTCACCTTCAGCGTGTCCGCAGCCGGTGTTCTCAGCCCCATTACCAACCAGCAGACGTGGGTTAGTTTTTAGATCCACCCTTTGGTATGTGTCCTGTTTTCCACTCTCCATGTGCAGTAGATTAGTCTCTTTGTTCTCCGCGGTGCTGCCATAACACTCGCTCATTAATCACACTCTTACAGTAGTCTGCTCTCCACCATCCCTCCCTCCATGGCTGCAGGCTATTCCCAGGGTGTGAACTCTCTCTGCTGCACCAAACCGCAGCGTTATCCAGCCAGGAGACAAGAGGGAAAGTGGGTCAACATTAACCACACTGGAACCACCTGAAAGCTGCAGGAATGCAGGACCACCTCCTATTTCACTGGCTGGATGGGCGTCCTTTAGGACCAGTATATGTCAGCCTTGGCAAGAACAGATTTAACCTTGGAGTTTTCATCTTTTTACGAGAGAACAAAGTTAAGTTTCCTCAAACGTGAAAGTTTATATACCTATTTTAAATAAATGTTCTTAGTTACCAAATTTCTCAGTGTTACTGTTCCAAGAAAAATAAAAAGGAGCTTCAGGTTCTGACATTAACATTGCTCCTCATGCAAGAACATTTTCATTGATTTCTGAGACACGTTCATACACGTGTTCCTCGTCGGATTAACCAAACTCTCTTAACCGGAGAAAATTGTATCAAATTACGCTGATGAGTACAGCCTGTTCATGAGGAGCTGCACATTCATGAGAGTTTCTCTGAATGTTTCTGCCCGTCCAGCCTGAAACACGTCCAACTGAAACTAAGCTATAGGGGAGAGCAGGATAATGTGAGACATTTTTTACATCTGCTCCCGTCTAGGCCATTCAGGATGTATCCTAGCAATGGAAATGAAAAGAATGTCTTCAGGACAAAGGGCAGTGAAAATATGATTGTTTTAAAAAAAGTGGTCTTGTGTCTCACTTTAACCCAGCTAAGGGGTAAAGTGAAATACAGGGGGAAATACAGGGGGAAATACAGGGGGTAAAGTGATCCCCTTAATTTTTCCACTTTAAAACTACCAAAACAACACATGTTGTTATAGTTAAAATCCTTACAGCTAGATTGACAACCACTAATATCGGACTAGTAACAGAATCATGGGGATTGGTCAATTAAGCACATTTATGATTATTATGATTCATGTGATCTCTTGCACACCCTAGCTCACCTGGACATTGTTTCTCTGTCCATTTGGCAGGGACAGGGATATTGTTTTTCTCTGCGTATTCAAATGCCAGTTCACTGCACTTAACTGGAGCAAGGCCATGGAACTGGTCAGCTAGTTGTTTCAAGTGTTTGGCAAGCTCCTCCTCCATCTCATCTGTGAATATTCTCTTAACCTCAGCTACTGCACCCCAGGCTACTGATTTTACTTTCCCTTTCTCTTTTTTCTTTATGAATCTTTTGAGGGTTTTCTTGTCAATATTTCTATCCCTTCCAGCTTTTCTTAAGGACTTCTTTCCTTGCATGACCTCAGCAGCTGCACTCTCCATCTCTGCGAGGGATGTTTTGCCCAAGGTTGTCTTCCTGCTGTAGTTTCTTAGCATGATGGCTTTTCTACAATGTTTATGACATTAAAAATAAAACATTTATAATGTAATATAACACGAAAATATGTTTAAGACTAAACTTCACTTATGCTTCATGTCTCACTTTATCCCACAGCATTTGTCTCACTTTACCCCACAGCCAACATTTTAGAAAAAACATCTCTTAGCAATTCAGGCTAATCTTCAGCTAGAATCAATCACATGGTTTTATATGTTGGAAATTCATCAACATGTATGATATAAGTTTTTCTACCTGAATCAATTTGTTTTGACACAACAGTTCATTAAGTTCAAAGCAAGAAAATGTACTGTTACATGCAAAAAACACATTTTTGTGAAAAACCATAATTACCACAGCACCAGCACCAACTTCTCCTTCATGGCAAGGGGGGAATGGGAGGGGCTTGAAAACATAATAGTCACATGACCACAAATGTGTACCGTTGCCTAGATACATGGGCTGTCTCCCATTACCCGATGTCTCACATTACCCCGCTCTCCCCTACCACTGGAAATTGTGGAGGCAGTGTTTAGTTCAAGCAAGACTACCATGGTACACAATGAAGAAATATCAACAATACTGGAACATTTTGGGGGGAGACTTTTTGTGAAACTACAGACATCTATATGATCTAGTTCTCATGTTTAAAATGCAGCAGCTTTTGCCTCTTTCCTACATTACAGGTGTACATTAGTATAAATTCCACCACGGCCATGTTTGCTGTTGTCAGATAACCCTAGACTCTGTGCTGCCTTCTAGTGGATTTATTGCTTAACAACCATGCCAATGTAAAGGATGCATGGAAGGTCAGGTGAGACCCTATTGAAATTGTAGTTATTATTATTATTATTATTATTATTCAGGAAAATTAGTTGGCATTTTGAGGGCTTTAACATGCTCAAATTCTTACCAAAATTGGCAGAAAGTTAAAAAGTGGTGAAAATGTACGTATTCTGGAGGACTTTTCAATAGGTGTAGCAAAATGTCTCAATGGTGCCCCCGGGACCCCCGGAACGTGCTCGCATTGACCGATCTTCACATAAATCCATACACAGGTGTATCATAACCAGACAAACAAAAAGTATTTTTGACATTTTTACTTTGAAATACTTGTACCAGGGCTTTCATCAGGTCATCTACAAATTGAGATCAGTGTCATCACAACAAGATGGAGATAGAAAGTTATTAAAAAAATAGATTTTTCGTCACCGGGTGTGACCGTGGCGTGGCGTCAAAGTTTGATTACACGCCATTAAAATACGGTGTTCTGGACCATGAATCCTTTGATGCTGATCCGTAAACACTTCAAAATGCATGTGCTCGGGCCCGCTTTGCAGTCCTAAAATTTTTTTTAATTGCGCAAGGAATATAAATGTTTGCGAAGAGAAAGATTTATGCCATCGGTTTAAAGAAGACCATCTCATAAAAATGTTAACTGACCAAGGTGCATGGCTCTCTGCCTGAGAAAAGGTGTCAGAATCTTGTTTTCTTTTTCAACGGCCTCCACCTTCCTGCTGCTCACTCCCTCAGTCAGAGTCGTCTCTTTCCGCAGCCTCGCCGCCTGCATCTTCTCCTGACTCTTGTTGACCTCCTTCTCTTTGACCGTGAGCTTGGCCAGGCAGTTAAGGCAGGGGTTGGTTTGAAGAAGCCATCTGTTGTTCATTCTAGCTTAGCTTTTTTTCTGTTACATTTATTATCTTTCGCACACATGTCAAATGTACAATCCTGCCTTCTCGTAACAGTCATAACAATACATTTTCAGTTTGCTTAAGTCGTCACATACTGTAAATCACTCTCAAAGTAAAGCCAGAGTGGAGAGCCAGGGTTTCAACATTGGGCCCCTGTGCTGCACTTACATATTGGACCTTTTAGAGGCAACTCGGAGCTGTTTGAGTGTTTATGTCACTGTGCAACAATCTCTGGGTAAAATCCATCATGAACTTTCAGACTTTAAATCAGAACAGCATGCAACAGGAGATTGAGTTTCTCTGTGCAGGAGGCCCAGGCGTCCTTTGTTTCCAGCTTGCAACCATGTCCCCACTCAAATACACACACACCTACTTCCATAAATAAGCCCCCTTCCCAAAATATCTCTCACACGCTACACACTTGCCTTTCGGTGCACCTCCATCCACGGCCTCTTTGTCTTCACCTCCCCCTCTATGCCCCCCATGCCCACTCCTCTTTACGGGGCCAATGGTGAATTTGCATTTTTCCACAGCTTTATTTTTGTCTTAGTTAACCCTCCCCACCACGCTGCCACTCCACCTCGCTCTCTCCACTGGTATGTGGCCTGTCATTAATCTGCAGCGCAGCCCGAAATGACCCCCCAAAAAAACTGCTGGGAAAGGGGGTCCCATCACTTCTCATCAAGAGCCAATAGCCGCCCCCACCTCCAATACCACATCTCCCCCTCCACATTAAGAGCTCACTCTGTCGCCCTAATCGCATGCACTCATTAGCATGACACCCCCCTTTGGGTCCTGCCATGTATTATTGGGTCAGGCAGGGGAACGGACGCCTCTCTTTTTGTCAGAGCTGGCTTTTAGAGATGCAAAATATGATACCCATTCAGCCTCTTCACCGACCCTCGCTACCTCTTCATTCCCTCAGCCCCCCTGCGCTTAAACTCCCTGCAATGAAGCTGCATCCCAAAACAGCCCAGATCTCGATCCCTCCCTCCTACACCAGCCCTGGTTTAAGGAAGTTCGCCCCCGATCTTGCGGTGACCCGTGCCAAGTCTGAGCGAGCACTGTGCCAGTCTGCAGCCCCCCTGCTCTCTCTGTTTCTCAGTTAGACGCGTCGATGAGACTTGAAGCTGTCCGAGCCTGGGCACACTGCACAAGTCACAAGGCTCTCAGCTGAGTCAGTCTCAGCCCTCTGTCTGCCACCCAGATTGTGGTGAACTCAGTCTTACATCCAACAAAGCCCGCACAGCTTTACTTCACTGTGGTTTCTAACGGTTTAACTCAACTCATGATGATCAGCAAAGGATGAGGCATGGGAAAAGCTTGCTAAGGGTATTGGCACATGTGGAAGCACACACCCATACACACACACACACATACACACAGGACATATATTGGGCTAAAACCAATAAACTATAACCAAAATATTATTTCTTCATTAAATCCTATATATATATATATAGGATACAAATATTATGGAAAAGTGTAGTTTGTCACCTCAGGCCTGTAAGTTAGATGTAAACAGTAACATAGAGACATTTCCTCGCTAGTGCAGAGTTCAGTTTTGTCTTGCATAGTTTATTTACCAATCAAGCTCTTTTTCATGCATGTGGAGCTTCAACTTAAATCGTCGCATTTGTTCATTCTTCTTTGATAGTTCCACTGCAGCAAAACATGAAACAATTATTGTAGTCATTGTCTCATTCCTGTCACTTACATAACACAGTTCTCTCTTATGTAATTTGTGGTTACAGGGCAACATCATCTACCACAAGGTCCTATGAAAAAAGGGCAGGTGCAAACAAGCCAAACATATTTTGCCAGATTGCAGGAAAAACTGCAGGTAGGCTACATTAAATACTGATAATGAGTGATAATTGCACAATAATGTGTGCACAACTGTAACATGAAGCGTTGGCTGTTTGCAACAGACGTTTTGGTAATCATTTTGGTTTGACTCACGATTTAATTACAATCACATTCTGCTTACACTTCCTTTACAAGCTGATTTTTCCTTCCCAGATTGTTGTGCTTCTCTGGGTGTATACGCTATTATCCTCCTAATAAACCCATCTGTCTGTCGGTCAGTCCTCGTAAAACTGCTCATCTGCAGAGTAGACTGAAGATGGTTTCAAAAACACAGGTAGTTAATATCCTAACATCTTTCCCAGCACATACAAACTTAGTGCACTCAATCTCCACAAAAACCAAACCAAAAAACAACATGTCTAATAGTAGAAACTGGATCCCAGGGGACATATCTGTCCTCTTCGTCGTGCATCTTTTCTCCTAGTGTAACAGAGACCTATTGTCCATCCCCTCACAACTTTTGAAAAAGACCCAACCTCCCACCACTGAGCCCAGATCTGACATGGCTGACCTTGGTGTCAGCCTCCTGCACCCCACCAAGCGACCCCTCTCCAAGCTGTGGGGTTGGGGAGCAATTTTTCTCTGTGTGCTGCATCATGGGAGACAGTGAGCAGAGAGAGAAAGAGAGAGAGAGAGAGAGAGAGAGAGAGAGAGAGAGAGAGAGAGATTGATTTTTTAAGTCACTTTTATTTTCTCAGTTTAGTTCCAACAATCAAAGTTACTATAACATATCAAAAAATGTTACGAAAACAAAAAAACAATAATACAATACTCAAACCAAAAAACAATGACCAAAAACCAGCTGCTCTTTTTTGACTTCAACAAAGAATCTCCACATTTAAACTCAGGAACAAAGGTTTTCATCGGGAAGAGTATCACTGGAGTCCGGCTGAATGAGTCCATCACAGTGATCAACTGGAGGTCAGGGTGAGTCAGCTATTGGTTCCAGCCTCTCAGTAGGAGGCTGACCACCTGACTGACCTGATCCCCCAAACGTGAGGGTATGGCACGGGCTACTGGTCTCCAGACCAGGTTCCCAGGACCAGTCAGGAGTCTTTGGACGAGCTGGAGCTTAATGAAAGCACACTCTATGGGAACTAGTGCAGACGGTCCCAAAAGAAAGTCCACCATCACAGCCAGTATCCTGGCCAGCAGACGTATTGAGGATGAGGGTTTCTTTAGACCAAAAACGTAAAGGGTCAAAACAGACAGAGTAACACACACAGGGTTTAAACATCATGTGGCCAATTGGGCTCGGATCTTTGCCATTATTTTTTTCAGGCGGTAAAACTCCTGTTTTGTGAACCACGGGTCATCCTCATCCTTCAACATGGAGTGTCTCACTGAGTGGAGGAAAAGTTTTGAATCAGGGAAGAAGTCCTCTAATTTAACCAGTCTTGAGCCCTTAGTCTGTATTAAAAAGGTCCGGATGCTGGCGAAGGTGTAAAAACCTTCTTCATCCACCTGCCTGTTCTCCTGTGGTTCTGTTAAACGTTCCTCTGACTGAGAGGAAGAGCACGTGGGTTTTTCTTTGAAACTTTTGTAGCTTGATCACTATTTGTCTTGTTTTCTGGGTTTTTTCTTTTGGCTGACAGTTTTTTAAACTCTTCCTCCATCAAAAAATCCTCCTCATCAGAGAGCTCTGCCTCTGCTCCTCTAGTGTCTGCTTGAGTGCTTATGACCTCGTTCTCCTGGTGGACGTCCTCGCTGTCCTCCCCCTGTGAACCTGGTGTGTCGCCACGTGGCTCCATCAGGACAGAGGCCTCAGCACCCCCCAAGGCCGCCGGGGGCCCCGATGCATGAGCAGAGGAACCACCACCCGCCAAATCAGGCTGGGTCCACGATGCAGGAGCACCGGAAACACCACCAGCCAGGGCAGGCGGGGGCCCCGGTGCAGGAGCAGCAGAACCATCAACGGCCAAGGCAGGAGGGGGCCCCGGTGCAGGAGCAGAGGAACCACCCCCGGCTGAGGCAAGCGGAGGCCCCGGTGCAGGAGCAGAGGAACCACCCCCGGCCAAGGCATGCGGAGGCCCCGATGCAGGAGCAGAGGAACCACCCCCGGCCGAGGCAAGCGGAGGCCCCGGTGCAGAGGCAGCCGACTGGCCCCCACCGGCTCTGTCCGGGCACAAGAGGGATCAGATGTCCCTCCTTCCCACAGCCAAAACATTTCATGTTCCCTGATGTTACATGCACCGTGTAGTTGAACTCAACTTTAAAACTAAAAACCAGGTTCAACTCTTCCTCACTTTTCTTGAGCACCATAAACACGTGTCGCCTAAAAGACATGACATGTTTTAGATTTGGAGATCTACTGTAAATGGGGATCATTTTCATGGGGGACATTAATTGTCCATGTCTGGCCAGTTCCTTCTCCAATAGCTCATTTTTCAGGAATGGGGGGACATTAGAAATGAGGACCTTCATGACCGGATTTGCCAGGGACAGCACAGGTGTGAAGGAGCCCTGAATCACCACTCCCCTCTCCAGTAGCTGGTTAGCTTTTTCAATGCTATCCACAAACACCACCACAGCACTGTTCATATGTGAGGCAGACTTCATACTGTCATACCCCACAACCTCACCCACAGCCAGACTGACCTCCTCCACCGAGCAGTCCAAAGCTGGACACAGAGAGGTGGGGTGAGTGTGTGTGAATGTTTAAATGTATGTATGTGTATATATATATATATATATATATATATGTAAATTGTGTGTGTGTTGGGGGGTGGGGCGGGGGGGTCACATCCCCCAATCAGTGATGTAAAACAGAACCATTGTCAGGGTGACAGGGAAAAAAAAAACTGATTAATGCAATGGGATGTTTGTTTGAGAGATGAAAGGGGAGAACACGGGGGGCAAGGGAGAGAAGGCAGAAAGAGAGAGAGAGAGGGAGAGAGAGAGAGAGAAGAATCAGGGCATGAGAAGGTTCTCGACGCATTTGAGAGTCTGTTCAATGTCCAGCGGAGGAGGTCTGGGGGAGAAATATTTCACAGCTGACAAGTGTGTGTGTGTGTGTGTGTGTGTGTGTGTGTGTGTGTGTGTGTGTGCATGTGTGTGTGTGAAGAGGTGGAGGCGATGAGGGACAGGAACTGATGAAGTGTAGCTAGAGTGCATGTGTGTGTGTGTGTGTGGAAATATGTTATGTAACCTCAGAGTCAGACCAAGGGAAGAGAGGAGAAGAAGAGGAGAGGCGGAATGTCATGAGGAAGGAGGAAAAGGGAAAGAATAACTTTCCTCTGTATTTATTTCTCTGTATGAGGTATGTATGAGTATGTATGACTTTCAGTGGCATGCTTGTCTCCCTGTCTCTACCCTCCCTCATTCATGTTTCAACACAATATTCTGCTCTCCTGCTCACTCCATTATTCTTAAATAAACACCCCAACACATATTATATATATATGGAGATGTATGTATAAACATAGATTTCCAGCCCTAAAATAAACACACTTTCCTTTCTGCATTCTGACGTGGACTGGGCTGCACCAGCCTTTCCAAATGCGTATACTGTATGCAGACATGAACTCCAGAAAAATGGCCGTAAAAAGTGTCTGGACATTTTTTCGGACTTTGCCTTTTACATTTAAAGGACGTGGCAGATTGTCCGGGTCAGACATGAGCTTTCGAATCATTCTGTCTTTCAAATTCACCTCTATTTCATCTGAAGATATTTGTATTCTTCCTGTTTTGTATTCATCACACTTACTGTGAAGTTTTTTGAGTATTCTCACATGGGTTCGCTCTTATGCTTTTCAAACATTTGAGTCAGGAGCTGGCAGGAAAAGTTGTGGAAAATGAGGAACTGATTCGGACATTTTTGTTCTCACATACAACTCCTTCAGAAAATGTTATAATATGGTCCTTACTTTAGCACATGTGTGAAAGCAGCATTCGCTTCTTAAATTGTTCAGAGGTAGTCTCCAACTGGTAGTTTTAGATCACTTTTGATTACCCATGTTGAGGGTGATGGGCAGAGGATGTCGCATCTCATTAAAATCTATGATTTGATTTATTGATTTGAGGTCAGTGATCACTAAGTTCAGCTACATCATAAACATTTAATGGATTAATTAGCTACTAAATAAAAATACTACCTAAGTATATCCTCATACTAATTACTCAAAATTTAGGTGAACTACTAATAAAGTAGTATTTAGTAGTTACTATCAACGAGCAGTCATTGAGGCCCATTTATCACTTGCTACAGACAAGTTGTGGCTAGCCACGAAAAGATAACAAAACTGGGAAACACACAGTAAGTTTGTTCTGTTACATAAACTACCTGTCCTTTATAAAAAAAAAATAGGTAGATGTTAAGTTTTTGTTATCGCACAATATATGCGAACATGTGTTTAGTTTGTAGTAACTTAAACTAATCAGTTTTATTTAGTCATCCAGTTCAAGTAATTGGATGTGCTATGTTTGTGAAATAAAACTCTTTGTTAATCACGATCTACAATATTTTATATAAACAGCTCTACTTTAAATTGCATCTTAATGGATGACCCTGGCAGTGAAGTTATTTTGTTACTATTGCCATTTGAGTTTTGCCTCGGAAACAAACCGGGTCCAGACCAAATCGATTCATTATCTTTATTATCCTCTCACAAAATATCAAGCTGTGGGCTTCATGAAATCAGCAGGAGTTTTACTTTACTTGCTGTGATAATTGTGTAAATGCTACTAAACGCAATCTCGGATTCTTTATATTGAATTAGAGGTGATAAAAGCAGCTTTCAAGGAAACCAGTCTAACAACCAACCCAACTGCAGCACGGAGGCTCAACACAGCCCACAGGCAGCCAGGAGTAGTTTCTACAGACTTTGAAGTACCGGGTACTGACTCTGGGACATGAACAAGTCATGAAGCCCTACAGCTCTCTTGTTCGTATCCATTCAGTTTATGGATGCAGTGAATCGGTGTGTAACACTGTTTGAGGTTGTGTTGGCAACTCTCTATGAGTGCGGCAGTTTGGAAACAGTCAGTGAGGACTGAAACTCTGTTGGCCAGCACTGTAACAAAGTATCTCTATAAGAGTTTAGTGCAATCCGTTTAAATTTTGTCATGTGTAAATAAACACTTACATAAAGCACTGCAGGTCCTTTTTCACATCACCAGAGACGTAAAACTGAAATCTACTCTCTGAATGTGACATGACAACATTTCGAAAAACAAACCCAAGCTAAACCTGGGCCTCATAAATTGTCAGAATACTCATAATATCCTCTGAAGCCCATATGGTTTGATGGGATCCACATTTGGCTTTCAGTTTTACACTTCCTGCCCAGACAAATCTATTCAGGTCTCCCCTCTGGACTGCACTGTCTTTTTCAAAGTGTTTCATGTCCTCTGACTCAGCCATCACATGTGCCATTAAGCAACTTGTTTATGACGGGAATGTGTTAAAGTTGCCATGAATAAATGGATCAAACTCCAGCGGCCGGTGGGACAGGGGAGATGGGGGTCTGCTGTCGACAGTTAGACTACATGTTATTATCCAAACCAAAATATAGTTTTGTGTTGAGTAACTTCTCTTGGGTGGCGTCACATTATTCAGGGATGTGTAATGTAATGTGTCATCGGCTAGGGTCAATTGAACAGTTCAATGTAATAATGAAACGATGTAATATCATTTTAGCTTTTATTATATGGGTCCTATATAATTTGCCTATTATTTTCCCCTTTTTCTATTTATTTCTTTTAGTCTTGTTTACATATTTTGGCATTTATTTTGCCTGTTTTGTGGTTCTTGTGTGATGTAGGAAAAAGTAAAAGTAGAGGTGTAGCGGTGAGCAGTGGAGAAGAGAGAGAGAGAAGATCAAATAAAACATCTTTGAGGACATTTCCCTTCTTTCCCTTTCTCTCAATGCCCTGCAATGACCAAGTGTAAATTCTTTGGGAGAAAAAATCAGCGGGAGCTGTAATGGCTCTCTGCTTAGTACTCAGCTTGGCTTCATTAAAAAGAGCCAGAAGAGACGAGAGGAGGGTTTGACGGATAAAGGCGAGGAGGAGGAGCTGGTTCCCCTAAGCCCCATCAGTGTGTTTATGCTGTAACGGGGGGGGAGGAGGAGGGTAGCCTAGCTGTGTGTGTATGTGTGCGTATGTGTGTGTGTGTGGACTTTTTCTGACTCAGAGCTGTGCTCTGCGGCCTATAATTAATGGTCCCTGATGGAGTTGGGGCCGGACAATAGGAGCCTTTCAGCGGGGCCGTGGGGCCCCAGTCCCGGACCCGTCCTGGCCCATCCTGCAGGCACATTGTTGCCCTGCTGTAACTCCTGCCAGCTGGGCTGAGAGGGAAACTTCAACATAGCGGGGGCCAGAGACACTACGGCCCAGGATCCTGTGTGTGTGTGTGTGTGTGTGTGTGTGTGTGTGTGTGTGTGTGTGTGTGTGCGTGTGTGTGTGTGTGTGTGTTTGCGCACAGTGATGCATCTCACACAATTGGATTCCAGAGCTAAAAACACATGAGTTGATAGGAGTAGAGACAGAGCAGAAGCCCAAAGAGGGAGCAAGAAGATGAAGCACATACATACATACACACTGACTGGCTCATCTGCACATCATGATGTTTTGGGTGCTTTTGAGTAACATTTGAATGACGCAACACTCCTGCTGTACCCAATAAAGTGCATGGACATTTCTACAACTTTCCTCACAGAACTTTTTAGAACAAGGAAAGGCTCAAAAACAGAATCACATCTGCCTCTGCCAAAACAATCAATAAACACTTAGACTTTGTTTATTTCTCTCCTTTTAAAATTAAAACATTCAATATCTAAATATCTGCTTATCTGTGCTTTTTTTCCTACAAACTTTGTAATAAACACTAGGGGTCAGTGTTCCTATGGCAAAAAGAGAGCAGCAGCACCACCACCCATCATCCCCCATGAGTCAGACTGTCTCTCTGCTCTGTCACTACACACCAGACCAGCAGCCCTGTCTGTAGCAGCCTTTCTATAGCTGACCTCTTAAACAACTCCACTCTCTGTTATTGTCTTTTTTTTAAACTTTATTATTCTTCTGTTCTAAATTCTGACGGCTGTGTCTTCATCTCACATTGAATCCAATCCACAAAAACAGAACTGATTTTATCTGTGGCCCTGACCTTTCAGTCTGAGAAATGATGTCTGTGGTATGACTGCATACATGGAAACATAGGTATGGCTGGCTGAGGTTGTGTATTTGCACGCAAGTGTACATGTAATACTGTGCAAGCATGTCCATGCATGCCTTGTGTGTTTAATAATAACTCTATCCACTATGGCCTACCTATATTTAGAATGACCAACTTATGATACCCACACCAGACTAATCTCACTGCCCCCTGCTCCAAATATCAAATGGCCTGGAGCAAGTTTGTGATGGTGCACGACCAAGAAAAGATTGTTGTATACGTGACTTATCTCTCCTCTAACATGTCATGATGTGTAGTAGATGTCAGGCCATGTCAAAGTATGTCTTATTATTTGATGCCATTTCATAATGCAACATCATTTCATGTTATGTCGTGTAATGATACAGAATGTAACATTCAAGTTGGAACATAACTGTATAGGATGACATGTTATGTTATGTTATTAAAATGTTGTATCTTATGAAATGCAGTCTTTTATTATGTTATGTATGAGGTTATGTCACATTGATCAGGACACCATATCATGATGCCCTGATACAGTTATCTCATGCCATGTTGAGTGACAGTGCATTGTGTCCTGTCATGTTATATATCATTAGTATGTCATGGCATATCAAGCTATGTTATGTCCTGTCATATGTCACTTTACAACACGATATATTTTGCATAATTTAACATTATGCCACAACATGTTGTTATGATGTGTATTGTTATGTTACAAGATGTTGATATGTTATAACATGTTATATTACTTTACAACATGTTGTTACAAGGTTATATGTTACATTACAACATATCAATATGTAATGATATGTTACATTATGTTACATGTTGTTGTATGTTCTGCTACAACATGTTGTTATGATATGTTGTGTTACAACATGTTGTTATGTCATGTTATGTTGGGTAACTACATGCTATGTCATCGTGATCTAAATCTAAATATACTATGTTGCATTATATCGATGTCAGTTCATGTCATTACTAACCTCCTCTTCCATGACAACAGAAGTATTCCCACTCTGCCATCACTGATAAATGTGGATACAGTGAATGTGAATTCTAAGATGACAGGGGGACAGGTTGGGACCTGGAGCCCCTTAATCTGCCCTCTGGAAACGTTAATCCCATTACTGTGTGAGGGAGCAGGAGCCCCGGGACGCTGCAGCTCGCTGCCCACAGCCTGGCGACAAGGCTCATTGTCGGCCTTTGAAGTGGGAGTTGACCCTAAGGGACCCTCGTCTTGCTTCCTGGAGGCGTGACGGCAGCAGCAGTAGTCACAGACTGGCTGTTATCTCAGTGTAAGCATTTCCACAGGCAACTCTCACTGCATCTAACGAGAGCGATACAGGTTCTAACTGAAATCCTGATATTCTGATGTCAGTGTAAACTCAAGGAGCTAGAAAACAAACTGTGGTTCACTGCACACATGCATCCTATTTTGCCACTTAGTCCATTTTTGAATTTTAAATTGCGTTATTCTTGAGGCAGTTACAATCTGGCAGAGTAAAACATGTCCATATTTTCTGTTGAAAATCAAATTAATTCAAGAATGCTTTGAATGGAGTGGCATTATCGTCATACCACTGTAGCTTCCCCTAATTCCACAACACTAAGCATTCAGTGGGAACAGGTCAAAGTATCTGTCAGTTTGGACATGACCTTTTGCAGTTTGCAAGTTATTGTCACATTACATGTTACCAGGTAGAGAGCAGTATTTTTCCATTAAAGGTAAGTTCAATCCTATCAAAATACTTGACTGTTTTTGTAGGAAATAACAGTCATATCCTGGATTCAGCCCAGTTTATTGTCTGTGTCTGTTTCCACTTTTATTCAGGCTGTAGCCATGCTGGCATTTGAACTTCCTGTCCCATGGTGCTGCTGAATATGGGGCTGCTTTTTTTGTATTCTGTTTCACTTTCACAAATAAAAAGACGCAGATTGTTAATTTCTCTAGTCTTTAAGGCTCACTGGCCTGATTCTGAGTGTCCAACTGAAGCTGTGTTGGCATTCACCTGCCAGGCTGTACTACAGGAAAAGGTGTGTGACTGTAGATGTGCGGTATGTGTGGCTACACGCCTGCCTTCTTATATATCATAAATGTGATTGTGTATCAGCCAACAAACCTGTTTATGTGAGATGTGGTGGCTGATCCTCCAAATGGGAAGGCAGTCTGTGTTGCGGGCAACAGGATTCAACATGTCTGTGTGTAGGCGTGTGTGTGGGTGTGTGTGTTTGTGAGTGTGACTGGAGACTTGTGCCAACGGCTAGAAGACCAGCAGCAGGTATCAACCTGTGATGGAGTTGAGGGAAGTGTGTGAGCAAATGTTAGGATCACTGTGACATGTATTGTTTTTGCCTTAGACTAGAGTTTGGTTTATTGAGTTTAGGGGTGTAGATTTGTGTGTACTATGTAAATATTTAACTTCGCCAAGAAGATTATGTTTTCATCTGTTCGATAAATTAGCAGGATTACGCAATAACTACTTGATGGATTGCCATGTATTATATGTGTTATATTGTATTATGCATGTTTTCCGCCTGGCCCTTCAAATATGAAGTCTGCAGACGCGTGGACACAGCAGGGGATCCACACTGGATTCACCATAAGTGGGTGCCCCCCCCCCACGCGACCGACAGAAAGACAAACAAATATCTCTCGGGTGAAAACGCAAAATATGTCTGCAATTTATTTCTGACCTGAAACTTGGTATAATGATGGAACATAGGTTAGGGTTGATTAAATCGATTACATTTTGGTTTGGATCAGGATCAGGGGGCGGATCCAGGAAGTTGATTTCACCTTCTTTAACATTGCGAGATGATGTTTCTCAACATTTTTCTGACTTCATGGATCCAAATAAAAATCTGGATGAAGCCAATTTAAACATGTTTTTTTTTTTGTCCATCATCTAACAGGAGACAACAGTGAACAGTGAACTATTGTTAAATACCCAGTTCCTCAACCTCTCAATGCGGCACCCACAATCCTTTGCAATTTCAGAAGGATGGTATTATAGTCTGCGTGCGCGTGTATGTGTGTGGCTGGAGTTAAAGAGCTGTGGCTGTGCCAAGCACTCAGACGAACGCTAACTTTAGCATAATGTGTACATGTGCTGCTCGTATATACAACCACAAATACACAGTCTGGTGCTTTTGTTTTGTTCCTGCCAGAGCCAAGCAGGGCTGAGGGTTCAGATGAGGAGATGCTGTATATATGTATATGTTTTTATGACAGGAATGCCTAAATTGCAGTGAGGCTGTCAGACTAGGTCATGAGTTTTGTTTACAAAGCATTTAAGGTTTTTGTTGTGGCCTCCCCTTTCCCCTCTACACTTGCATAATCAGAGTCAGCTAGGTCAAAAAATGGGTTTGTGTTAGTCCCGAAAAGGCTGCGAATGGGACGAGGAATATTGTTTTTATAGTAGGTTCTCCTACTTGCTTTAAGGGTTGTTGATGAGGCAGTACGTTCACCTGGTATGGCCATTGTACAAAACCATTGAGTTGCTTATATCTTGGTCGCAATCTTGAAGCCGGCCTCAAATTTGGTTCCTCATGAGAAAGCACTAAAGGAACCTCGAATGTGGGTTACAAACTTTCTCTTGGTCTAGTTCAATGTGTCAGTCTAAGCACGTGTGTCATGCGTGACGTTTGACACATTTGTTGGTTTGTAGGATGGTTGTGTCATTGTAAAAGCGTCACGGCAAATTCTCACACAATTTCATCTTGTTTTTATGTTGTTATTCTCGTGGAGGAGGTGGATTGTCTCCACATAGAGTTCAGCATCTTACTAAGAGACACTGGATGGATCTTAGTGTCTCGTTCTGTGTTAATTTTTGCACGGCTGTCTGTCCATGTGTCCTTTCTGAGACATGTGCACGCTCACACGCAGCATGTGCTTGGTTCTAATTGTCTGTCCTGTCTACCCACATTAGCAGCCTGTTTGTTCCACAGGCCTGATGTTTGTCCTGGGCCCCCGTAAGACCAAGCCCAGCCTAAGATGGGAGAAAAAATATGGGAGGGAACAACAAGGGAGGATGGGTTGGTGAAAGTGTGTGTCTGTGTGTGTGTATGTGTGTTGGGGCGGTCTTGCTATGGTGCCTGACCCCTAATGGGATAAGAGGGGAGCGGCGGGGTAAGGGGGTTAAGGCCAAGCTGAGGTGCTGCCAACTTTGGTTAACCACAAGTGGACTGGACTCCAATGGGACAGGTGCTCTCTCACGCCATCGCTCCCACTCTCCTGTTACCCCACTTTCTCTCTCTGCCCACCCCCTCCATCTCAAACTCATTTCCCTCTCATTTTATTGTCCTTCTCTCTGTCTCTTTCCCCCTGACAAACACTCCACCTGTCTCCTCGATGTGAGCAGCAATGCTGACAGGGGAAACAATTCTCCAAGGATAAATTGGCTTGATTCAAATCCAACTGAAGAGACATACCGTAACAGCAACACAAGCCCCATCTCCCCTGGTCAAAACACCCACCAACATCTGGCTTTTGTCTGCAATGGGGACATTGAATCCGCTTTCACTCCGTGGTCAAATGATTCATGACTTATTGGCTCTGATTGTCAGTGATGGAAAACAGTGGGGTGAGGCAGCTCCTCAGTTTTCAGCACATTGGAGACGTCTAAAGGCCAATGTATGCTTCTCCGAATTCGCTACGGATGGACGGACGGACACTTTTTGATTTATAGTTCTCCATTGCTGAAAATAATTGGTAGCCAGAACAGTAGGTGTCGCAACGGAAGACAAGCTTAGAGAAGCCTAAATCATGAGTTCCCAGAAGAAGTCCACATTCATTATTTACCTGCTCCCGGCTTTTCACACACACAGTGTACGATGGCAACTCAATAAAATAAAGTGACACCTAGCGGGTCATAATGCTTATGTTATCGTTTCTTAGCACAGTGGTTCCCCGGTCTTGTTTCCGAACTGCGTTGCTAATTCAACAGCTTGAAGCTACACGGAGGCAGCTAGCTTCCCCCCCAGCTTCCACACACAGTCAGCAGGGACTCCCGATACTAACTACTACCAAGTGTTTGCTTTTAACCTGTCGGTGTTTGAGAAACAGTCTCATGATAGCCGTGGAAATAAAGTCGTGACAGCATGTTTTTTCACAGTTACCACCGCAGTTAGCATGGTGGCTAGGACGCTAGCGCGGTTATGAAAGTTTGTTATAACCGTATATGACCATACACACATGCCGTCAGGGTTCTAACCAGCCACCGTCAGCCGGACAACTCCGCTGGCTTAACACATTAATCGTAGAATCGTAGTTGAGTTTAGGTTTATTCCGCTATAGGAAAAGAAACATGAAGTTTGAGGTCCAGAAAAGATGTCGTTCCGTAATACTGTCGTTAGCGGACCAATCACAGCCAATGGCTATCCGTAGGCTCTCCGCCATGCCGACGTGTAGGTAGAAAAATCCGAGCTACACAAAAAGCTCTCCGTGGAGCCCGGAGAGGGCGTTCCACGGCAAAGAAGGCGGTCCTATCGGTCCGTGTCCGTCAAATCGGAGAAGCATAAATTGGCCTTAACTTGATGCACCATTCTCTGCTAGCAATCATAAAAAGGATTCGATTACCTTTTTTAATGTGTTTACCCAAGTTTAAAAAACAATATTTGCATATAACGTAATATTATTATTTTCTGAGGCTCAGGACCTGAATGTCAATTTTATTCTTCAATTTGACATCACTAACTACGCTCAAGCTGCTTTCAGACAAACAATGACTAATGCACTAAACTCCAGAGGATCTCCTGAGTTTAGTGCACGGAGGAGGAGGTGCATCTTTGAACGCAAATATATGACTGAAGGCTCTGGAATATCTGTGGACTTTCTGATGCTGCTTACATGCAAAAAATGACAAAAAAACAATATCACAGATGAAAAACATGTTGTCAGGAGAGTTTGTGTTCATAAGAGCTGACGTCGGTGTCAATGTGCTGTAAACAAAAACACTCTGTGGAAATAATATTTAACATCCTGCTTCTGTGCTGCGGTGGGAATCAGAGAATGCAGAGAATCGCCTGCTGCTTTGTGCAGGTGTTAAACTGACAAACTACATAGAGAATCCAGAACTGGATCAGTGTCCCTCAACAGGTCATTTCAGAAAAAGGCATCAGAAACATACAGATTAACTTCAACTTTGAAAAACACCTTTAATCTTTCTCCCTATTCACATAAAAATAACTGAATATTTCGTATAGCTCCAACCACTGATCCATTGTTTTGTTTTATCACCTCTCATCTTAACTTCTGTAATGCTAGGTATTTTGCTTGAGGCCAAGAAGCTGTAGCATGGTTACAATTCATTTTAATTTCAGTTAAAAAATCATTTACTCAACAGTGTCACCCCTTTGTTGGATTCACTACACTGGCCTGTCAAATTTAGGATTGAATTCAGAATCCTTCTAAATAGTTTAAAGGTGTTACACAATTTAGCTTCAGCATACATCAGTGAGTGGCTGATCCCACATTGATCCATTAACTCCTCTTGCCCCAGTTTGTTCTTAGATTTCCACTTTTTCATGAGAAGAGTTTTTGTAGGAACTTACTGAAATAGCTAATTTCCTCTATGTCAGTCCACTAAAGAAATTTCCATTTGTGCAGCACTTGAGACTTCATGACCTTTAATCTACAAATGTGCAGAGCAAAAAAATCTGTCAGACAGTTTTTCTATGCTGCTACAAGCATGAATGAAGAATTGTACTGAATGGCTATTGGCTCTTTTTCAAAGATTGAATTCTAGAGTAGATTTTCCCATGTCAGAATGCAGAGTGATCTGGGCTGATTGTGTAAGAGGATTCCTGACAAGCATCTATGTGTGTGTGTATGCGTTTATGTTTGTTTCCTGGAGTCTGCGCGGGTGCTTGTCAGCACATGCACGCAGCTCGTGTCTACCTCTGCGTGCGAATGCCTGCAGATACTTATTGCACTTGGATGTGTTAGCGCACAACATCGCAAACACCATCGGCCCCATGCACGTCGCAATCTACGCTCGGGAGGGAGAGATCAGGACAAGAGCACCGTCTCGACTCAGCGTGCTCGAGGCTGCAGCGTCAACACTAGTAGAGAGAAGAAATCGGGGGGGGGGGGGGGGGGGGGGGTAGGTCGAGCGTGTTTTTAGGCTGGAGAGGAAGCCACCGCGGTGAGAGAAGCGGCGCTTATCTGTGTCCGCGAGCGCGCTGCACGACTGGCTGAGAAACCACAGTGTACGTAAGAGGGAACAGACAGGTACACAGGCCGAGCGCGCTGAGATGGGAGGATACGATTAACACACCAGCTGTCTCATGCAGTCAGGCTTACACATGAACACAAAGACAAACAAAACAGTATGCATGAAAGCGCACTGCACACAGCACCTTTCTGTCACTCCAAAGTCACCAAATGAGATGAGATAATGCTCGCGTGGAAAGCATTTCTATCGTTTTTTTGTGCGTCTGTGTAAGATTACACATGCATGTGTGCGATTTTGTGTGTAACCCCTTCCTGTTTTTGCTAAAAGGAAGCACTTCAAACACATTCACAGTGGCCCTAACCCTAACCCGTGCAACTGCACAGTGGATGTCTTTACCGCCGTACGTCACTGCTTGTGTTTTTGTCTCCTGAGTTGCGCTCGCATGTCACTGTGTTGTGTTGATGCTGTTACCCTCACTTCAGGCGAGCTGTGTGTCCAGTGCTGTCACGTCTTCTTCCTTAGATTCTCTATCTTGAAGATGAGGTAGATGTCTCCCATAGTAACGCTCAAGCAGAGATTTACCACCTGACTACACAAACCAATCTCCTCCATCATCACCAGTCTGACGATCCGTCACATCATGACACCATCATGGACATTTTCTTTGCCTCAGCTTTGCCTGTAGAATTCAAATTTAAACAGAAAAACTAAATGATGTCTATTTAGTAAGTTAATATAGGCCTAGGTGCTGTATTATTTAATATAGCCATCCAGACCCTCATGGCCTGTGTTATAAACAGAGTCAGTAAGCCGTCTAGCAACTTATGATGAAGGGGGAGTTGAACTATGGGAAATGTAAAATCCAAATTTTTTTAGAGCTTGTATAACTTCTTTAATGTTTTGATCCAAGCTCTCTGAGTAACTTGTGGGTGTTTCATAAATAAAGTCTGCCTTGTTATTTTCCTACGCAGTCTGAGGAAACTTTCACTGAAAATGTCAAACACCAGGCAGAATCGTTGTCTATGGAAATATGGTGATTTTTTTTTAGCTGCCGCATGTCAATAGGCGCACTGTGCCTGAGTGCGGATCCCACCCACGTCACAACTCCGTGCTTTAGAGCATCTCATGTCTCATTGGTACAGACCATGAATTTAGTCATCCTGGCTTGACAGGGCTCAGTACAGACTGTCCTCACATTACTCTCATTCACAACAATGTCCTATACTCAAACGTCCAATCAGGGGCCACCATACACATGAGGTGTCCGATAGCAGGTGGTTATAGATCACCGCTGTTTTCTCCCGAGGGTCTAAGGGTAACTTAATGTGTGTTTGAGGTGGGGAAGCACGTATGTGTTTCTCATTCATCTGTCGGGCCTCTGTTTGTCCACACTCAGCCAGTAGCCCGACTGATTGACAGCATGCATACACACACCTAGACACACACAGTCATGCTGTGTGTTTGCATATATATACATGGGCAGACAAATTGATACACGCTCATGAAGAGACATGGTAGGATGCATTAAAAACATCTAGGACAGGTACAGATACACACACACACACGTTCACACACAGAGCCACCCTGATGCACTTGTTTGAGGTGATCTCTAGCCCACATTAACCAGGGCAGGTACAGGAAGCGAGTCTGCATTTGTAGCGTTTTCTACCACCCGTGTGGTTTTGTATGTATTATCAGCACTACCTCTGCTCACATGGGTCCGCATGTGTGTGTTTGTATTTGTGCGTGCTTGGGTGTTCATCATGTTCTTTTTTCATATCTCTTGTCGAGTGTGATTGAAGGCTTTGTTGAGAAGGTGCACCCTTTGCACCACCACATCACTGGGACAGCGGGGTTCGTTCACGTGTGCGTGCGTGTGTGATGTGGTTTTAAACCTTGCAGCCTCATAGAGGTTTCCAGTCATTCTGCTCAGGAGCCAGACTTACCAACAGATCAAGGAACGCCCTGTTCTGATGTTGTGGTGATTTGTCTTCATCTCTTTCGATTTCCCTTTCTCGATTTCGACTTCAAATAATAATCACCACAGTATTTGTTGAAGTTTCCTAAAGACAAAATGAAACTCAGAGGAACATGTGAGTACTACTCACATGTTCCTCTGTTTCCCACCATGTCTGTCTCCAACGTGTTTTGGAATTACTGGAATTATAACTGAAGAACTATAAGCTCATAATGCATGTATAACATCTCATTTGAAAGGCCACAAGTTATAGTTCCTGTATATGGACTTGTCTAGTGTAGTAGCGGCTACAACACCAAGGTATTTACATTAGCTAACACATTGCTAAGACACTTAATTTAGTTTTCGTCTATTATAAGCCATATTTGAGTACCAATAACTAGGACTTGCTCAATGCAAGAAATATGACACCTTCTACATCTTGTCAACCGCACCTATATGTCATTTCATACTTCTAGACTTAACTTGATGAGAGTTGAGTTTTTATTTTGTGGTGTCCCTGGTGTCCCTGACCCTCTCCTAAACAGCGTGGCCAAATTCCATCCCTATCCCCCTTCCCCGGAATCCCTTTGCTTTATCACCCGCAGATCCAGGGCCTCTGTGGCCGCACCATGGATTACGGTTTATGGATCGCGCACCGGGGGTCGCGGTGTTGGATCCAGTGTGGCGGATTCTGAGTCATGTGGGCTGATCGTGGTGCTGGTGGCGGACCCTGTGTCACGTTGGCATTGGGCACGGGCGGTGGACCAGGACCCTGGTGGTGGCTTGTGATGGGTCCTCCTGGTGGGCGGCGATGGACGGTGACTGAGGACTGGAGTGGCGTCTGGTCTGGATGGTGGATCGTGGTCTAGATGGTTGCTGAGCATGGACTGTGCTTGCAGCGGGACTGCTTGGCATGTCATGTTGGGGTTGTCCTTCGGGATGTCTACCCTCATCAATGCTGCTAGAGACTTTGATTATTGATGATGTTGTCCTGCACGTGGCATCTATTGCACTTCTGTCCGTCCTGGGAGAGGGATCCCTCACATGTGGCTCTCTCTGAGGTTTCTACATATTTTTACCCTGTTAAAAGGGTTTTTTTGTAGTTTTTCCTTACTCTTGCTGAGGGTTAAGGACAGAGGATGTCACAACCTGTTAAAGCCCTATGAGATGAATTGTAATTTGTGAATATGGGCTATACAAATAAAATTTGATTGATTGATTGATTGATTGAAATTGCTTTCATTCACTTCTTTGACATTTTGTCTCTAAAAGCCTTTACCATCATTCAAAACACAATTTATCTCGCACATTATTCATGTGCGGCTGCATGTGCTCTCCACACGTGTCTAAGAAGCCTAATTGAGATATTGACACGTGACTAGGCACCACAGAATTCTTGCACATGTGATAGGAAATGACAACACCTGTTCAACTGAATTCTAAACAAAGACTTTTATTTTAAATGTGGTTTGACGAGCCAGTATTAACTCCCTGAAAACACAAAATGTTTGTTTTTTTTTAAATGTCCAAAACACACGGTAAAAATATACGACCTAGAAACTACAGAGCCTCGGAGGTCAGTCCTGGACATCTGATCAGTGGCCATTCTTTCACAGTCCTTTCTCAGTGCGCCAGGCATAATAAAAGTCCCTCTGTGCCACAAAGCACAAGGGCACATCACATCTCCTCAATGAGGACCTGACGAAACCCTTCTGCATCCAGGCCTGTTCATCAGCCCACGCCAACCCTCCATACAGCAGGAAATGATACGTTTCTTTATTGTTTCTTTGTTTACAGGCTGTGGATATTGTATGTTTTGTTAACTTGTATCATTCTGTATATGTTTTACCCACATTTAAAGTTTGTATCATTTAAGATAATTTCCAGGCTTTTACAGTTTCCTATATCAAAATAATATTCTTATCAGTTTCAAGATTCTGGCATGATATTTATAGTACAGGATTATTTTAGCTGATTCTTGTTGAGATCAACAGATTATATACCTCAGTTTCTTCCGTCTCGTTCCGTCTCAATATGTGTCTTGTGCACAGAGCAGAGCATCCTACACATCCGCCCCCACAGCTGCTGCAGAGAAACCAAAGTGGAGATCTTTTTAGAGAGGTTTCCTCCGCCGATGCAAAGACGAGTTGCGGGGTGACAGTGACTGGAGATCACATGACACAGCCTCACAGTTTCTGTGCATATTTCACATAAACGCCCCAGGTTGCAGTAAATGGAGGAGATGATACGGGAGATAACCACTATTTTGAATAGCTCCAACATGGTGAAAACATCCTGGACCGACGCACGCCTTTGCTTACAGTAAATTATTATTTGAAGTAGTCAGCTGACTCAGTCATTAATGGGAAATCATCAGTTTTTCATCTCAGACATCAATAATGGGTGTTGTCTACTAGCACATGCTCCTTTTGTGCATGTAATTGTTTCCAGATGAGATCTTTTACAATAATAGCACCACAGTCACTGCTGGAAAAAAGGTCTTTCCTTCAAACAACTTCATCCTATCACAGCCATACAGACTCGTTTCAGATGGTTTATTATGTGGAATATTTCAGTACTGTTTGTAATTTCATTTCATAGAGCTGACATTGACAAAATGCACTTGATTGTTTGAGTCATGGTCTGATGAGACGAGTGACATGAATGTTTGTTCCACAGAAATTTTTTCACAACAATACATGCAATTCCTAATGTTAATGGAGGCTGAATTCCATTCAGGTGTTGAAGCTCCAGGGTCGTGTTGTTGTGCATGCCAGCCCATGAGCCTCACTATTCCGACACACACAGACACATCCATACACTGACACACAAACACACTGATATCAGACACATCTGTAAACAAACACTGGGTAAAAACAACATCATTTGTTCTCAGGGAACAGCAAAAATTATCATGTTTGTTTGCAAATAGAGCGGGGGAGATCTGATCACAAGTCATCGCAGTTGACTCGTTCAGGACACAGGTTAATGCCAGGTGTACACACATTAACTTAGAGCTGAGCACTTGTGATTTGAATCCTCAGGACTGATGTTAGTTCCAGCTCTGAAGAGGCCTTTCTCAACTCATGTTTATATTTCCTGTGGAAGATATCAGCAGCAGAATTCACTTTAATCACACTTTATGTTTTCGTGGTTGGTTTCTCTCATCTCTTCACGTTTTTAGTTGTGAATGAGCTTATCCCAATGCACCAAGTCTTTCTGGCCACAGTGAAGCACACACACTGATATGTACAGCACAGTTACATATGAAGATGAAACTTTCATCTCCTCAACCCCACCCCCAACCCCCCTCTTCCCACTGTCACCCGAAAAAAAGGCCCAGCATTTCACCCAGTGTGCGGGCATATTGATTTGTATACCCCCACCGCCGTCTTCCCAATCCGACAATGGACCCCTGAGCAGAGGGGGGGGGGCCCTTTATGAACTTGGTCATCTTCTTGTTTCTTTCCCCCCCTTTTTACAGTCTCCTCAATGAATAGGATAGGTAGGGAAGAAAGAGCTAAGGAGGGAGGGGAGGAAAGAAAAAGTGACCAAACAAAAGAGGCGAGCAGGGGGTCCTGAGATAGAGGCTGAAGGAGGGGGGCGGGGGGGGGGGGGTCTCGTCTCCTTCAACAAGGCTGTTTCTCCTCTCGCTGCCTTTGATGTGCAGGTCGACAAAGATTCTGTCAAGTGCACTGGTGTGGAAGTGTGTGTGTGTGTGTGTGCGTGTGTGTGCATTGGGTTGGGGGCGTGAAAAAGTAAACTTGATGGGCTTCGGAAGTGGGGATAAAAAGAGACACAGCTGGACTGATGGGAATGATGAGAGCCTCTTCCCTGCAACACACACACATTACAACATTACACACACACACAAACACACACACACACACGCACACACAGAGTGAAAGTTTCCTTTTTTGTCACACTCCAGAAGAAAGGCACACATACTTGCACACAGACAAACACACTACTCCAGATACTCCCTCTTTCGCTTTCTCAAACACAAACACACACTCACACACTCACACACACACACGGTTCCCCTGTGTTTTTGTCAGTCACACTGGGCTTGTAAAAACCCCCTCTGTACGGGCTCCACCCCTCATTCTCCACTAATGGTCAGGTGCTTCTGTTCTTACCCACAGAAATCAATCAGCAGTCTGTTAGTTGTCTAGTTGCCTGAATGGTGTGTGCGTGTGCGTGTGCATCTTTTTCTCCCTCTGACTGTGTAACTGTAGGTGAGTTATTGTGAAGCAGCTAACTCTAAGAAAAGAAAGTGCAGTCTGATCCAGTGCAGTTAGAAATGAGTCACCGTCGTTTTCACAGTTTCTCACTCGGCTCATTGTTCCTCCGCCCGCTATCTCACTCATTTAGAACATTAGTCTCAGACGGCCCTGTGAGTCATTACCTTCAACCCACTGACTGATTGCTTTAAACCAAATCTTTAATTGATTGATTTAGTCTCGATAGAGCTACAGGCTAACCGATGATTTTTCCTGTATTCAGAGAAAAAGATTTAGAGCCTCTGAGAAGGGCAGATTACTGAGAAGCAAGTTTGTTGACTTGTTCAATCTCAACTAGAGATAAAACACTAACACGAGCAAAGAAACCTGAGATTTGAAGTCAAACATTTTTCAGATCTTAAACACTCAAAGTTCTGACATCTCAATCAGTGTCTTCTACCTGTCTGGTGCCACTTTGTCATCTGAAGACACCCATCTAAAGTCTGGAGGCTTAGACACTGGTTCCACTTCAGCTTATTTGTTGAGATGAGAATCAAATCATTGATGTTCTGAATGATTAAATCACAGCTTTGATTATAGCTGAATGTACAATTCTTCCATATGAATTACTCAGACTGAGAAACCTTGGATTTCAGGTCTAAAATGACTTGGTCAGATGGGCGTTGTTGGCCTGGTGTCCAGCCTGGCACATGGTCACTGCCAGGTGCCCGCTGCTCGGGGCCAGACAGCACTCTTAAGACCCGCCACCTTTCACTCACTTTAATAGGTGGCAGTGTGAATGCCCGATGGCACCAACACCGGCCTTTGGTGGGCAGCAGGCCTGGATGAACAGACCCTCTTATAAAACCAAGTGAAAAGATAGAGAGAGTTATAAAATGAAAGGCGGACACCGTAAAGCACTGCTTCAACAAGAACACAGAGGGAAGGCAGAGAATCAGCAAAACAACTTTGAGCACACACACACAGACACACACACATACACACTCATCAGCTTGCCAGCCCCCGACATTTACATTAGAAGAGGAGGGACGCAGTGGGCCTGTGGAGGAATAGAGGGGTAGGGAGGAGAGGTCGGACACGCTATTGGAGGTTGTAAACACTGTAAGACAGTATCTCCATGGAAGCCCGCACACTGCTCTAAGGCATCTCACCCGCCCCTCCATCCAGCTGCCACCCCCCCCCCCCCCCACACACACACTCAAGCCTTTCCAAAGCCAAGTACCCTGACCACCGGGCCCCAAATCGGCCCCTCGCCTCGCCTGCCAGCCTGGCTGTCCAGCACAGCAGATGTGCACAGAGGAGTGGCCTTGGATGACTGGATCCCCTGGGCTTTACAGAGGGCAAGGGAGGAGGAAAGATGATGCGAGTGGCCTTGACAGGGCTTGTGTGACCAAGGTCCTATGTTTGCAGGGATATTATATTTGCTGCAGGTGTCAGAGGGCGGGTTCATACATGTACACGTTTCTATGTGAGCGCATGAGGAAGAGGTTTCACGTGGCATTAGTTCTTCGTGACCTTTTCTTGAGCTTTTAATTTAAGCTTACTGTAAAATCGCTTCCATAATTAACCGCAAATGTCACATTTTTAACCCTAAACGTTCTAGCAGTTATATTTGTGTGTACAGGTGATACAAAATGTTTGTGTTGTTGTCCTTAAATCCTTAAAAAAAATGTTTTTATATCAGCAGTTATAATAATGGTCAAATGGTATCATCACCCTACTCTATCCCCTCATCTGCACTTTTTTTGTGAACAAGGTGAGTTACCCCTTACTTTCCCTGCGATCATCAGCCTTGTTCTCAGATAAGCTAAATCATATGAATTAATCTACGATCATGTTATACGAGAGCTAACTCAGTCTCAAAATTGAAAGCAAGACCAGAAAGACTATTTATCATTTGCTTTGATTAATACTCACTTATGTTAACTTGCACTGTATTTAGTTTGTTCAGATAGTGTAGTGTCTGTCTCTGTGAGTATGTTTTAAATGTCTGTTGAATTTGAATGCAAATTTAAATTGCCATCTGTTCTAATGGACAGCTAGGCTGGCAAAGCTTCACAAAGTTCCTATATGTGGATTACATGCCAGCTTTGATGTTAAACACCCAGTTTCTGTGTGAGTATTGTATGTGTGGGTCTGTGTGTGTGCGCGCATGTCTATCTGTTGTTATGAGGGCCAATTTTAGTTCAATAGCATCATTGTGTACACACAATGTCAACACATGTTGGGACAGTTTGGCTTGTCCACACAAGAGTTAGGGTTAGAATTAGGTTTATATTAAGGTTAAGGTTAGTGTTAGGCAATTAGTTATGATGGTTAAGGTTAGGGTGAGGAGCTACGGAGTGCATTATGTCAATGAGGGTCCTCAAAACTATAAAGAGCATGTGTGTGTCTGTGTGAGCGTGTGTGTGTGCGCGCCTGAGGCAGTACAGCCAGCTATATAGCCCTTGAACTGCAACCTGCTCCTCTGTAAAGGAAGGATGTGAGGATGGAGAGCATAAAAACAGGTG
This sequence comes from Platichthys flesus, assembly GCF_949316205.1. Lineage (NCBI taxonomy): Eukaryota > Metazoa > Chordata > Actinopteri > Pleuronectiformes > Pleuronectidae > Platichthys > Platichthys flesus. The sequence continues at coordinate 20,008,611 of NC_084956.1, read as the reverse complement.
GGTTTAAATGGCATTCGGGCTTGAATGAGTCTCCTTTGAGCTCTTTGGTCCCATTATAGTGAGGCTATTGTGTGACTCTCTGAGGCCAAGTCACTACATGGGAGTTGCTTTAGACGGACAGGAAGACGCCACACTAACAGACAGACATTTTTACTGACAGGGTGGCAGTAAATGTCACTAGATTTTCAAAGTTCAAATCAAACTATTGAGTTTAAGTTACTTCTTCCACATTAATGGTATGAACTGTGGGATTTGGTCAATTATCTTGTATCTCTTGTCTTCTCTCTGTGTTTATCTCAGATGGTAGATAGGGACATTGGATGTGGTAGGTGGAAGATGTTCCCCTGTTAAAAAGATTCTCATTCTGCAGTGCAGTATAAAGGCCTTTCATTGGGAGCTCTCTTTCGTTAGCCCTTTCACCTCCTGTATTTGCCACTTCATTCCCGTAGAGAGAGAGCGGGAAGCAGTTGAAAGATACACATGAGGAGGGAGCAGTAGGGAAGTAAAAGGGTAGTCTAGGAAAAAACAGGCCTCCAGGGCTTGTTTTGGGACAAAAGCTGGAGTCAGAGAGCGAGGGAGGGAGACTGAATGATCAGAGAGAGGGAGAGGGGAGAGAGCAAGAAAAAGACGAAAAAGGGAGAGAGGGTTTACAGAGCTGGAGTGGGCAGCGGCTGCCAGGCGCTGAAGAATTCATGGTTGATTTGTCCTTGTTCGTGGCCGGTTTGCAATAAAAAGGAGCTGAAGGGGAGAATGGGCTGGACTGGGCTTGGGGCAAGCAACAGATTGCAGATGCCTCTATTGGAGAAGGCTCCTTGTGAAAAAGTAGGTCCCCCTCTCTGAGTCCCGAGCCACCCTTTAGAGAAAAGAGCCCTTCTCTACTGTAAAGGAGCGCCCGGGACATTGTGGGGCTTGTCAATGGCTCTCGGCTGGGGCAAATGGAGAATACAAGGAGGCCCAGTGTTCAGCGCCGCAGCTCCTTCTATAGAGGCCAGAACCATAATGGGGGCCCCAGGGGCTCTACAGGGAGTGTAGAGGGCCCAGTTTCAATGGAGACCAAGTCTTTTTAACTGGTACATTGTGCGACTCTCTCACCCTCTGTCCTAAAGATGGGAGAGAGGGAAATTCCTATGCAGATCAAAAAGAATGTCATCATTTCCAAATGAACGAGGGATGGATGAAGTTTGGAGGGACACAGTTGGAGACATTGAGGGGGTATTGTTAGTGTAGAGAGGCAGGGGGTTAGGTAGGTTGTGTGTATGAGGGTATGCAAGACTGCTTCTCTGTGTGTGTGCGTATGTTGATACCGCAGACAGTGGTAAGCAACAGCTCCATCTCAGGTGAGATTAGAGCCAATCACGGCCTGTAAAAGCACGTGTCAATCAACACAGTGGCCCGCTGCACCCAGGGCAGCCTCCAGCTGTTTTCCAGTGTGTGTGTGTACAGTCTGTGTGCTGATTATATGTGACTGTGTTAGGTAAGGTCAGTCATAAGTTGTTATGACTCTGTTTTCCCATGAAATCATTATGAAGACGTATATTTCACCTATGCATAATATCTCCACACGATATAATCATTTATGGCATCATGACACTAAGTAACACAGAAAGCTGGCACCAGGCATTCAGGACTTGGCTACCCGCAACTTTGAAAAGACAAACTTTACACAGTAGCCATGACCACTGGAGAATTCTGCAGAAATTGTATCTGAAAAACCATGAGTCGTCCAGCTGTAGGATTTCCCCTAGCCTCACCCAGTGGTCTGAATCCACAGTGGGAGCTCAGGCCTTTTTATATCCCTGTTTGTCAAGCTCAAAAAGTGGCATATGTAACGTTGAATGATAACCCTGTTTATAAAGTTTTTGGTTTTGACCATGATTTCAGATTGGATGTGATAACATTGCACTCATCGAAGCAATTTGCTGAAACACGCCAAATCACCACAGATTGTGATGGGGCAAGAAACAAGGGCAGTCTGGTGATTCATACACAAGTCAACAGTTTAGGCAGATGATCTTAATCACAAATAATAGAAAGGAAAAAAGCGGTGCCATGCAAGTAAAGGATGCAGCCAAAGATATCGAGAGAGCTTTTGGTGATAAGGACCGACGCCGGTGTTGATTCGCTGAAAAGTAAAAAAACATGTGTTCTCTGCAGTGGAACTAATACATTATGTCCTGCGATCATGCTGCACCCCTCACCTGAACCTTCCAGAGATTTCTGTGTTGCTGTGAATGTGTCTGAGTAGAGAAACTTCTGCTCCATTGTTCATGTGTGAAACGCAGAAAGTCCGTACTTAATTCTGCGGTAAAGCAGTGGATGAGGGATCACATTTGATCAACACAGCTACAGTTACATGCCTACACTCTGTTGTTTGGCCACACCTGAATGTGAAGGTGTTTTTGAATGAAAAGCCTGCCAGCAGAGCAATGGGTGATGCATTTTGACCTTTCAATAATGAGGATGCCACACCTACTACACTCAGAACAATCTTTCCTCGAAGGCATTAATTGCACCGCACTTGTTTACACGCACATAAAAGAAAGAGGCTGATTGTCTGTTGTTGGAGGATGTGTACTCGACCTCTGGAAGGTGTGGGAGTTTTCATGCACTGTCGTTAAGACTTAATTGCCTCTCTCTTTTCATTATCATAACCACTAGTTACAATGGCCACTCCCAAAAAGATCCTAGTAGTTATACATGGGAATATTCGGAAAGCAATTGCAGTTTTGCTGTGACAGTGACCCCTTTGCATCGGAATCTCATCACACACATCTGAACTATTGAAGTTATGTGAAATGTTGAGAAAATAAACTGGACTCAAACTAAATCCATAGTTAAACAGTCAACATCCATGAACCGCTGGACAGGAACCAATGCTTCCTGTAGAATTCCCTCATCCTACCAGCTGTCTACAGTGTGTATGTGTGTGTGTGTGTGTGTACTCTATCTATGCATGCAGCAGAGATACACGGAGATGAGAGAGCGTGACACCTCTGACTGCCGGGTTCCTCCAATTGTTAGGCAGGAAGCCGGCTCCAGCTCCAGATAAAAGAAAATGAGAGGGAAATTACCGAAGAAAGAAAGAGAGAGAGGGGGAGCAGAGAGTATAGGGAGATGCTCACTCACCCCGAGCAGAAAGTAATGCAAAGGTGAGGGTCAGAGAAAAAACATCGAGCCCATGAACCGCATCAGGAAAAACAACAGCACGGTTAGTCAAGCCACAATGACGCATAATCTCATGACATCTGCTCATGGTAGAGTTCCTCATAAGTTCAATTGCTAGTCACCTTAAAGGGATAGTTCACCCAAAAAGTAAAACACTTTTGGAGTTGAAGGGGTAAACTTTGTTGTAGCTAAATCGAATACAATTGATAATCAACATAATTTAAGTAAATGGCATGATCAACCCCCCGACTCGCTCGCAGTGAATCCAGCGGGTATCCCCTGCTTTGTTCACATAATGGATTCTCCTGGAACTCTACAGACTTTACACTAGGAGGCCAGACGGAATAAGTCGTCTCACTCTGACATTTGCATTCACACATGCACCTCCTCTGGAGAAAATACGGAGGAACTGTGGAGTTCAGTGTATGTCTGAAAAGAGTTATAGAAATCTTTAAGATATCTTTTGTCCTTTTTAATGACTCTCTCTGTGTGCAAGGTTTCCTGAACCTTCATTAAATATCCTCACTTGTATATAGAAATTAAGTAAACCTGTCATACACACACTTTTGAGTTATGCCCATTACGTCATGTCTACTGCGTAACCCAAAAAACAGTCAGACAGTCGAAATGGAAAACAATTACAAGCATTTACACCCGGCCCCCAAAATAGTATTGTTACAGATGTAGTTACTTCACATTTGCTCAGCATGTTTGTGTTGTACAAAAAAATTACCCCCACATAGTGGAATCTCCCGTGTAACCTTTATTGACAGTGGTTTTTCGATTACCAGTCTTTCTTCTGAAAAGCTATGTGGGTGCTTGACTCAAAATTACCTTGAATTTTTGTCCAACTTGCAAATGTGCGTCTTTTACAATCTGGTTAACTTTTAGAAGCAGTGCAGCCTGTGAGGATTGAACCAACTTTCATTGAAACTTAACCGACTCAACCTATTTGTTTTTTCTTTCCAAGCGTCAGTTGAGAATCCAGGAAAGGCTTTGCCTGTAGCTTAGCATAAAGATTGGAAAACGGCTAGCATTTCTTTCTTCCTTTTAATGCTAAGTTTAGCTCAGGCCTACTACGGAAGTCTTTTTTAGTGTATATTTTCCTCTCTGTTTGTAAAAAACTCAGTCCAGTTAACCTTTGATTTACTAAATATTATCTCTGTCCTGACGAGAACACTAAACAACTGCAAATTCTAAAAGAAGCATGCTGGGCCGGTAGGTGGCCATAAAGTCTGTAGTCACCGATCCCTCGAATACAGAGAAGAATTCTGTGGTCAAATTAATATTGGTGCAGATGCCTGTCACTGTCAGTGTGGTCCACTGATCCTAAATATAACTGCAAACTTGAAATTATACCTAGCAGAATCATATTTCATAATGTTAACTTGTTGCCATCCAAATGTAGAGCAACCAGTGCAGCAGCCAGTGTGTTGTTACTGGAGCATGATCATTTCCTTATCACACCGTTTTACATGGACACACGGACACACAGATCTGGACCAGAGGCCCATATTTTCCAATATATCTGCATTATTGTGGAATAGGCTTCAGAGGCTGCAGACTGTAGCCGCATATCAAGTCGGAAATGAGAGTGGTATCGTTGTTTCATTCATCCATAAAACAGAGCATATTTCCCAAAATGTCAAACTGTTCCTCTAATGAGATTGTGAGTAATAATGATTGATATTCTCAATTTACAGAGTTGACAGGAAACTGATTTAGCTTTAATGTTGTTGGCAGCTGATCCACTGTTGCTGGGGCGGCTGCTTCGTGTTTTCTCCTTACATTGAAAAACAAACAGAACCTCATAAGAACATGTTATTCAATAACATGTACACACACCGTGACACATACACACCCACATACAGGAGCATGTACATGATGTAATCACATGCTAAAGAGCTGTATACACAACATCCACACACAGACACAAACACACACACATTCAACAGGCCATCCAGACGTGTTTACCACACTCCCATCGCCGTGGTTACCCACCGATGAGCACACATTGTCACGGTGACGGTTTAAGGGGATGAACCAGGATTGCCGCTCCGATCATGCTTCTTTTATTACAAGGCCTGAGTGTATTTTCATCTACCCTGCCTTAAGTAGCGGGGGGCGGCGTCATAATGAAGCTATTGTCAATGCAGCTGCAAATCAGAGATAAATACTAACAGACAACCTGTGGTTATCTAAACTCACTGGGACAGTGTGGTGAAGCCTGGCTCATCTGACTTCCTAGGCAGGGTTAGAACCAGCGCATAAATAGATGGTTTGTTAGTCACTCGTCAGGTTTACATGTCTGTTTGTCATGTTGTCAGGGTTGGACCAATCATTCCAATTGTTGATAATGGGAGCTGATACTTCTTGCTAATAATATACCTCTACTGTGTCATTGTCCTCCGTTTAAAACATGATTTTAACCCTAACCCTAACCCTAACCCTTTTTCTTGTTATTTCTCTCTAATGTATATATATTAAATTTAATGTATGGATTTTTTGGGAAAGTTTATCCTGTGTTGTCCTTACCCCTGTATGTTGTTTGTGTGAGTGTGTGTGTGTGTGTGTGTGCGTTGCTGGGCGTAGCTTCCAGATACCAGCTCTCTTCCACACCTGAGACTCATCTGACCAAATGTACACATTCAGCTGTATTAAAACTCTGTGTCCTCACTCCGGTCTTCGTCGATCAGTCACAGAGTGTGGTAAACGTTGTAGCCGTACTGCCTGGTCATGGAACCCGATACAAGTCTTTCCACTCTAGCAGCCAGTTTAGAATAACAGTTAACCCAGTTTAAGAACAATTTTAAAATCAATCTCCCAAAACTTGTTCCGTCTCTGCGTCTGTGTCCTGCTGTGTAAAAAAAATGCTAGTATCCGCCTTCTAAAACACAAGTCAGACGGTGCCTTACTGATCACATATAATATTAAAGTATATTGTAGTTGGTGATATTCTTTGTGTTTCTATTGTCAACAAATCCCCCGAAAAGACAAAAACAACACGGATTGATACCACTAATAAGTAGGTCCATTGTGTGTGTGTGTATGTATCCTGATATATGTTGTGCCTATTGTGCGAAAGCGATTAAAAACCCATCACTTAGCCACATTGCTACTCACTGGAGCTGCAAAAATATATGAATCCGCTGCTGAAAATAGTCCTCAACAATCCAGTATTAACTCCAGTTTGATTAAAGTTTGCTCAAAACTCCAGCATCCAGCTCTTTTAGAACATTGCTAAAGAATTTAATGATTTACCAATGTTCTGTCGGTCTTTATCTTACTGTGGAATTCCGTCACTGTAACAAAAACTATACCTTTAACTGACTAGCTCCATATAGGAAGCCTGACCTACACACAGGAGGATAACCCTGGCCATATCTGGGTCACAGATAAACACTGCACACCACTAAGTCACAAAGCTTTACTGAATTGACAACTAATCACAAATGAGTCATGTCTCAAACAAAAGTCGAAGCAGAACAAAGGACAGTCTATCCGTAGCCTCGAAACTGGTTTTCACGTAAGACTTGAGACATAAGCACCGCGAGTCACCTGTTTCACCGCTGGCAGCCATCTATTATCTATGTATCGCCCTGATCCTCACACATGACAGGAACAGATTCCTTTGTTTGGGCATGTGAGAGTGTGTGTACAGTATCTGTGTGTGTGTGTGTGTGTGTGTTTGTGTGTGTGTGTGTGTGTGTGTGTGTGTGTCTATGTGTGTGTGTTTTTGTGCGTGTGTTACCTGCAGGGAAGCGTCTCAGTATGTGGGTCGTGTCCATCAGCCCCTAATCCTCTGTGATGCCGACCTGTTTGAACAGCCAGCAGGTTCTCACCAGCACAGTTACGTAAGAGCTGAATGGAGGCCAAGCAAAGACAAACACTGAGAGAGACAGATGGCTTGAGAGCGAGTCAGATAGAGGGAGATAGGTTTGCACTTGTCATAGTTCATTTACCTGAGTTTTACAATTAGACAGGATTTTCTTGGCACGTCGGGTTTTTGTTAAGTGTTGGAGAAGAGGGTGTGTGCATGAATGTGTGTTTGTGTGCGGTGAAGGTGTTTGACTAAACAAAGTTGGGCAGCTGGAGATTCCCCCATGCTGTTCCAAGACTAACAATAGATGCACAATGCAGGTTAATCGCTTGCCACATCTCAGTAAGTAGATGGAAAATAACCAGTGCAACACCTACCGACTGCACTTACCTCCTTCTTTGCCATCGACAGTTGCTAACTCAAAAGTCGTATCTAGCTTTAAAACTAATCTTTCACTGCGATCATCATGTGCTGAATGTGATCAAAACATCGCCGCACATAAATTCACCCTCACTGCCTTCCATAGAAAACCAATGTGCTACTGACACATCTCTGGGAAACCAGTCCATATTGGGTGATTCTGCAGCACATTTATTTCCAGTGCAAATGATCAATGGCCTCATAGTTCTGTAATGTCTTTAAGCACATGTTTCATGTATCTGTACTTAATTTAAGTATATTTATTTGCAGATCCTTTTCACTTTTCCTTTTCACTTTTACTCCACTATATATATATATATATATATACACACACAAATATCTGTGCTATCTACTCCACTATATTTTTACTGCAGCAGTAGCATCAGCAATGAAATGGATTTTGAAGAGCTACCACTAAGAGCATAATCATGTAGTAGACTGTTGTACTAAAGGATACGCTACACAAGTACTTATACTTTTGGAAGATTTAAAAGCAAGTGCTTACTTTTACATTTTTGTCTATTTATATGCACTTTTTTATTTACTTTAGTAAAAAATGTTGTGTACTTCCGCCACCGCTGCCTGCGTGAAGGCAGAAAGTGATGGAATGGGGGTAGGGTTGCAGACAAGCACAATTGTCTCTAATGTCAGAGGTCGACGTAAATCATACTCAAGTTTGTTTATTTGTTTTAAGCTTTTAAGTATTGTATTTGTGGATCTCTTAAAAAGAGAATTTAAGCAAGGCAAAGCATCAAAATAAAGGTCCATTTATATAATATAAAAGTTTAAGGCAGCTTTTATAAGAAAAAACACTGGTACCAGCTTCCAGTAAATTCAGATTGGACAGTGTCACCTAGGGTAGAAAGTGAAGCACTGCTTCTGCAACACTAAATTTAGGAAAAACAAAGAATAATAATAACATGCTTACATGCTAACATGCTCTCGATATCAATGTTTTGATGTTATTTAGCGGGTATAATATTAACTAGCCTCTGTTGACCAAGTGTAGCTGATGGGAATTGAAACATAATCATTGGTATTTAACAAAGTAAAATGGTCTTATTTGGGTGATAGTGCTACACAAGTTTTTTTTTACTATACAGGCAAATTAATGTGTGCACAATATCCATCCAAATGGTGATGAGTTATATCTCACTCCAAACAAACGAGATTTATCATCTCATCAAGAACACTACACTTGGTTTAGTAGGTCACACAATGGACACCACGTAAGGCCAGTGACTGCTGCAGGAATCAAACATGTCACACTTTGTCTCTTTGATTATATCACACATTTCTTCTTTTTCAGGTTATCAACCCCTCTGAGTGAGGATTCAGGTGGTGTCAGATTTGAAAGCAACAGCGATGTGTTCACTGGGGTTAAAACAATGTTCCTTCACATTTGTCTGTTTTGGGTGATAACAGTATTGATGCAGTGAACTTGCAGAGTCATGTGTCAGGGGCGAGGTAAGAAGGATATGAATATGATTTCCTGTGACACTTGCAATGTGATGTCATTCCTTTTCCTCAGAGCTTTTAAAGCCCAATTCATGTGTTTGGCCTCCACATTGCCCGACATGCATTGACATGCTGTATTTTCATTGCATTTCTATGAATGACCGCTCACACTCCCAGAGCCAAACAGGAATAGGAATATTATTTTTGTGCAGTAAAGGCACATTTCATATTAACAACCTAAAGTAAACCAGACATCTACGACCCTACACTCAGAGACACACATGCACTCAGACACACACCTGGGAATGACATCATCGTGTACAGAGGCCTGATAAGGTCATTAGTCAACAAAACCAATGACCTGTTGCATAAGAAAGCAGAGCTGAGTGATGACTGAGACAACCATGCACTGACACACACACACACACACACACACACACACACACACACACAGAAAGTGGGCCACAAGTAGTTAATGATTACAGCTGTAATATGATAGGCTTTGCTTTTGCACCTGTCATATCAAGCACAGGTTGGCTCCCGCCTGTTTCTCACAAGCAGTCATTGTTCTCACTAGCATGCGGTACTGGCCACAAACAAAGTGTGTGTGTGTGTGTGTCTGTGTGTGTGTGTGCATGCCTGTGAGTGGGTGTGATCATCTGTAGAGTTCACAGTCACTATACTGCCCGAATTCAGTATACAAGGTGTGGGTTTGAGAAAAGCTGACAGACAGATTTGTTGGAAAATGTTTGGATTAACATTCATATCCACCCCAGGAGCATCACTAACTTCTGGGATAAGTTCCTGACATTTATCAGATTGTCTGATCTTTCTAGTTGCCTTAGTTGCCTTTTGAAACTTGGGTACATTAGATCTCTTGTATGTAATTATCCTATAAACAGTAGTGCCAAGAAGGTCAAAGATTTTACAGCTTAATAGTAAATCTGTGACCATGCAGCATGTTAATGAATAAAGGAACCATGTCAAGTTGGGACATCTCATGTGCAAAGAGCATCGGAACACTTCTGAAAGCAATGAAGGCATGTTCATGACATTACTCAGACATCTCAGCTAAACGGTTGACGTTATTAGACATCTTCAGTCTAGATATGACACTACACAAAGATGATTTGCTCTGTCTTTGATCAGGGTGGATGTAATAAGTCACTCACTTACAAGGGTACAACATGACAAATTACAGCAGGTTTTCATTATTGGCTAGTCAGGTAATTATTCTCTCAATGAATTTATTATTTATCCTACTCATAAAATATCTGAAAAATGCCTGCCACAGTTTCCTGTTTGGTGCGTCTCAGCAGCAATCCTGTTTGGCATCTGTGCCTGAAAAATGACTAACAATGAAAACTGTTGATCTGTTGCAGAGGTATTTTTGTCTTGTAAATAATCAATGAATTGCTTGAGCGCTTAAGACAGAATAACTTTCAGTAACTTCCGTACACACCTTGCTGAGCTCGTGACCGGCCATCTTTAACAGGCTACATGTGGAAAAACGCAAAGAAACACCACTTTGAAAGCCCAGTGCAGAAAAATGGGCTGACTTACGGTATTACGATAATAGGGTATCCTCTTCATTCCTGTTATCCGGCTGACTTGATAACCACAGTGTTGTCTAACACCACTGAACCTTAATAGGAGCATACCTGTAGCTGCTCATATTTCATCCCTGTGTCAGTGTCCAAGGTCTGTACTTAGAAGGGACCTGGAACCTGCCTGATTAGACACGTTGGAGACAGCAGGGTTTTAAGAGTAACTAAAGACAAGGAATGGATGTGCATCCTAATGTCAACTTGTGGTTGGCTGTGTTTGATTGTGTGCCGGTTTAATCACACACACCGTGTGTGTGTCTATCCTGGGGTTGGTGTCACAGTCATAAATCAGTGAGAACCTGAGCTCTGTGGCCACATGTCATTCTCTCTGAATAACAGAGACAACAACAATAAAAAAAAGATGTCTAGGATTCATTATAAATACACTGAGGCAAAAACAAACCTGAGTTGAAGCTTAAAGGCAGCAGTTTTTCTCGTGGCCTGGTTGAGCGGCTGCAGTGACTCAGATGACTGACACACAGTAACCTCTGTCATTCCAGGCACTGCAGAGACAGCAGAGGACTTTGTGTCGTCTTTCCAAGCTGCAGAGATGAAAACTACATGGAGAGAGGGACAGGGGGAGGGGCGAGGGCAGGCAGGGGTACCTACATTAGAAGTCAGCGCGAGTGAAATGATACAAACATTAGCTCAAAATACTGTGGCCAGTGAACAAAGCATAAAATAAAGGTCCATTTATATAATATAAAGTTTTAAGGCAGCTTTTACAAAAAAAACAGCTGTTAATTGTCGATTATTTCATTAACTGCAAATATAATGATACAGATTTATCTGATTTCTCAACATAGCAGTCACGAACAGTGTGACTGAGGGATGTATGAGGGAAGTATGGGATGCATATTTAATCATCTATATAATATTATATATTATAGGATCGGTATTCAGTGTGTTTTCTGGCCCAATTCGCTCACGACGAGTAAATAGAATGAAATAGAACAGACCACGAAACCATCGCTGCAGATCGCCAGCAATGGCTTCGCTGCCGCTGTGAACAGCCAAATTGATTAACACGGGCGCAGAAAGGAGGTGGACAGCTTTCTTTGGCGCTACACAGCGCTTCTGCGTGTCCCCGGGGATCACAATAGTGATGAAGGTTTGGAGATGTGGTGTAGAGATCCATCCACAAACAAAGAGGATGTCGGGGTTTATGATCTATACTGCAGCCAGCCACCAGGGGGCAATCAAGATGTTTTGGCTCCACTTGAGGGGAGCAATCTTGTAGTCTATCTTTATATACAGTCTATAAAATATATGAACATGTGGTGTTGTCAGTTGATGCATTTATGCTTGAACCATTAAACTACAACGTGAACAATAGCAAACCAAGTTATAACCAGTAAAGCCAACCAATATAAAAATCAAGTGAAGCACATTAGTTACATAAGGAAGTTAAAGACAATTCGCTCTTCAGAAAGTTTGGTAACCCTGAATAGCTGAACACCTGTCCAACTTTATTCCCCCCCAATCCAACTTTATCCCCCCCAGCATATCCTCCCAGAGTCGATAGATAGACGTGTTGAAAATAACAGTGATATGTTTGTTTCCCAGGCAAGTGCAATGACTGTGTGAAATGCAGGTCAGGTGAGTCACCTCCACTTCTCTGACAGAGCTGTCTGTTTTTTCACACCTGAATGGAAAAATACACTTGTGTGTGCACGGGCAGAGACACACACGGGCTGATTCATACACTTTTATGAGTGACCTGACAGCAGGGCACACAGCCGTGCTGAAAGGCCCATGGACATGCAGGAGTGTATCACAAGTATCACTCTCTGCGCTCATTTTCTCTCAAACGCACAATTTCTTTCTCTCATTCACTAGGTTCCTCACTGTCACACACACACACACACACACACACACACACACACACACACGCACATGCACATAGGCCGAATTGCTGGTGCTATAAAAAGACAGCAGTGTTTCACCCTGTCCTTGAAACTAAACAGACGGTCAAAGATGCACACAAACACACACTCACTGCCACAATCCATTCCTACACACAGTCTATATTACATGCTGCAGAGTTTATGTTTAGAAATGTAAAGTGTCAGTGTCATATATGTATGCGGTGTGGATCTAAATTGCCAGAGTGTCTACTAAAATGACCACTCAGGCGTAAACCGTGCCCACAAACACAAATGCACAGTTTCACTCGTTTCCTCAAACCCTTGTCTCTCCAGTGCAGCTTCCCATGGTGCATTTGGGAAGTCGCAACCTGCCTGATGTCATTCATGTGTAGTATTTTCACTTCTTTGAGAGTTAGAGTTAGAGTTCGAGTTGGACACCATCACTTCATCCATCAGACCACAACCTAGTCATAACCTCCAGTCTGAGAACGTTGACATGCTGTGTGTGTGTGTGTGTGTGTGTGTGTGTGTGTGTGTGTGTGTGTGTGTGTGCTTGGGTCCATCTGGGATTGTCACTGTGAGGCCATTTGCTATTTCCAGAGTGGAGCTGCACTTTTTCTCAGCTTTCTCCTTTTGCTGTTGTTTTGTTAGCTGTTTTGTATCTGTTAGTCTCTCTGTCACTCACACAAGCACAAGCACACACAAACAGGCCAACATGAATGTCCACTATGTCCTCTCAACAGAAGGTAGGGGGTTCTATCCCAGTCAACCCTATACTGCATCTGTCCCTGGTTAAGTGTGTGATTTGTGATCTAGACTAGAAAAACACTTTATGTATACAAACCATTGACATCACATCACACTTAAGGACCAACAACACACCAACATACACAAAACAACGCAAGCAGAAACACAAACTACAAACACACATGGATGTACACAGTGAAGCAGAAGTACTGCTCGCCTACTGTGCCACGTTCCCTCTCCTTCGTTTACCTCATCCTTCTTCCCTCTATCTATCCATTCTGTTCTTGTCGTCTTATCCCTCCTCCTCCAATCAAAACCCTGCTGCGACCCCTGACCTGTCGTTGACCCTCACTGTTTTCCCCCGTGATATTCCTGTCATGGTTCTGCCTGAGGTCTGGATGTAATTCAATACTTTTTTATTTTTTAAGGGTTTTAAATATTTATTTGGTCAGTGAGCCAGCAATTACTGGATCATGGAAGTCGTTCAAGTCTTCCCCTCAATTTGACCAAAAATAACTTTTCTATACAAAACACAATTATTTTATTAAGATAAAACATAATAAAGGAATAGTTAGGGGAAACATTCACTCTTGTCAAGATTCAGACAAGAAGTCTGACAATCCTCATATGTCTGTTAAATAGCTTAGCATAAAGACTAGTTTTAGCATCACTTCTATCAATTTAAACACACAATCTGGCTTTAGTTCTGTACAAATGACAGGAAATAACAAATGACAGAATGTATCATACCATATTTGCAAAATGCCTTCATCGTATCATGATGCACCACTTACTTGTATTGCCTGTGTCCTCAAATACACTTGACAAATCTTATCCTGCCTGCATATGATCATTCCAATAACGCTTTCAACATTGTCCATACAGTACAATATATTTAGTGTCTCTAAATGACACAAACATTTGAACGTCCCCTAATGGGCTCCTCAATGCGACACATTACCTCATTTCACCCTGTGTGAATGTACCGTTGTGTTTAAAGTCTATGTGTGTGTTGTCATGTGCATGTGTTTGACTGCCACGGTGGTGAAGGTCACAGAGATTATCGGCTTGCTTGTACGTGCGCATGTAGGATGTGTATTTGGGTGTGTATGTGCTATAGGTTGTTGGGTTATAGTTATGAGGGCCCATTTTGGCTCAGTACCATCTTTGTGAGGACATGTTGACTGCTTGTTTGAGCCTATACAGTTAGAATTAAGTTGAGGTTTAATTTAGGGTTAGGTTAAGGGTAGGCATTTAGTTGTGATGGTTAAGGTTAGGGGTTAGGGACTTTATTTTATAACAACTTGAGACACGTGTGTGTGTGTGTTTGTGTGTGTGTGCCTGTCTGCGTGTGTGTGCATGTGTGTGTGTCCTGGATTCCAGCAGGCGGTAGATCATTTGCAGGTATGACAGGTCAATCTTCAATCCAGATGGCCTCCCAGCCTCCTTGGCTGCATTCCAAACAGAAACACACTTTACTATAATGTGACCTCACCCACTGCCTTCACAACAAACACACCAAACCAAGTACACCTAAGAATCATTATTTAAATCTTATACTTAATAATGAACAATTACAGATGAATCGTACACATTGACCTATTGTTATTTAATAACACACCTCACCAGCCGTAGCTATCATAAACAAGAAAAACAGATAGCTGGAGTTTATTATCTCTGCAATGATAGCCTCAACAGAGCAGTACAATGTGTGAGTCTTTGTGCCCATGTCCGCTGTTAAGTGTTTATTACCACAGACATCCTTGCCCACAATGACCTACTTTGCTATAATAAGTATATTTCTTATGATACAGTAAGCTCATTGAGGACAGCAGGGAGTGGGTTAGAGATAAAAACGTGAAGAAACATTGAAATGTTGAATAAACCAAGCTGAAAAGGAGACGATAGTGGGACCGTAACTAAAACTGTGGTCTTCCTTTCTCTCACCAGAAACACCAGTGTGATGGATGAATATGGAATGGATGGAAAAATAACAAAAAGAGTAGAGCGACGAGAGAGCTTTAAACTGGACCTCAGAGCTAAATCAGAGACAAATGTCAGATTTGGCTCTTCCATCTCATGAGTCAGGGCTGATGTTCTCAACATCTGTCAACGTCCTGTCCTCATGTCTCTTTCCTCCCTTTCTTTTTCCATCCTTCCACTCCATCGCAGACTCCAGGACAGTTGTGGATGACAAACATGTGAGGACAGCCCGCTTAAATTAATATGCCAAAGATGTCCTGAAGCCGATATATTTTTCTCTTTGCAGTAGCTCACTACAGCTGTACGTTATGAATACCGCAGAATTTAGATTTATATCTTCTAAGCAAGAGGACAAAAAACAAAAACAAAATGTGGAAATATTTTGAGCATAATTATTGAAAATAAATGAAACAATGAATTTGTGATTTAAAAAAGTGAAAGTAAACATATTGAAACTTTGTGTTTGAGTGTGTGTGTGTGTGTGTGTCCCCTCAAGACCGTTCCTCCTCATAACAGGATATGACAGATATGGAAATACTGTTGGCCTTCTCACTGGCAGGGTTGCCCCTGAAACCACACACACACACATGCGCGCAGAGAGCCACACACACAGGTTAGTGAGGCCACCACTGTGATCAGATGTCCAGCTTTTTCCGTGTAAATGTCACTTCACATCTGGATTACATTTTTCCAGGAAATAAACCCTCTTCTCTTCAGAGACGGGTGTGCACATCCCTTAATAAGAGACAGACGAGTTGAAATGACAGGCAGGTGAGGGAGAAATATACATTCAGGTCCACGTGGCAGGAGGATAGCAATAATGCAAACACATATGGGAATAATAAAAAGATAATAAATAGGTGATAAGTTTGCTGATTTGGTTTCTGTAAAGATAGAATCTCTTTTACCTAGCTGTTTGAGTCCTAACTTCACTTAACGCTCATATTAAAGCTGCATTACCTCTGTTTTTCTTTTTGGATTACTTAAAGGAAGCACAAGTGGTAAACACAGTGATCTTTGGATAACGTTGTTATAGTAGAGGTGTTAGCAAACTGTTCCCTTTTCGCAAAATACTCCAGACACGGACACACATTAGTTTTTATTTGGAGTCACATCCATCCAGTCAAATCCATCATTGCAAGTCCAAGAGTCACTCTACTTTCTGCTCTGATTTTGGTCTCCTCCACAACCTGAGGGAGAACTCTGGCCTCTCAGCGTTTAAAAGCTCCAGTCTGTCCACCAGCCAGCTTCATCTGGATGCTGTTTATTACTGAGTTGTGTTGTATGGTGTACATTGGGTTTCAGAGTGGGAAAAAATAAAACAGGGGAAGGTTGTAAGTTTAACTGTCGGGTCAGGCCATGGAGGAGACATAAGGGGAGCAGGCTGGAAGGTTTGTGCCCCAACAGTCCCCAGTACAGCCATGAAAGAACACCAGGCTTGTCAGCACCTTAAACTTTCCACATCAGAGCCAGGACACTGCTGTCAGTGGGACGCACACACACACACACACACACACACACACACACACACACACACACACACACACACACACACACACACACACACACACATACTCAGATAGAGAGGGGCAGATACCGCCCATCGACACACACAAACACAGACACAGCATCAACTGAATGTTTGGTTAGCCTGTGCCTGTCGGTCACCTTTCAGTGTCCCTCAATTACACACACACACACACACACACACACACACATAGACACACACACACACACACACACGCACACACACAGAGACACAAGCACACACACACACACATATTTTCAGATTTATATAAAGCTGCTTTCAGATCCTCTGTATTTTCTCCAGAGGAAGTGCATGTGCCCGTTTCCAGAGTAAGGAAACGCGCAGGAAAAATCACTGCAGACCCCTCTCACCCTGGACACAACCTTTTCAAACTCATCCCCTCTGGTAGGCGCTACAGATCTTACATTACATGTCATTTAGCTGACGCTTTTGTCCAAAGCGACTTACATTTTTAGTACACTCAACATATACGAGGGGCCATTTAGGGGTTCAGTATCTTGCCAAAGATACTTAGGCATGTAGATGGGAAAGAGAGGGATTCGAACCAGCAACCCTCTTGTTGTAGAACACCCGCACTATCCCCTAGGCCACGCTCTCCCCAGATCTCTGTTCACCAAAACCACCAGACACAAAAACAGTTTGTCAGCCATCTCACTTCTGAACAGCCAACCCACTGTGGTACTGTGCACAACTCTGGATCCTTATAATAACTGAAATTATATTATATTATATTATATATATATTATAATTATAATAAATTATGTTTACTTATTTCACCCTCACTGGATAATTGTAATACGCACACCTGCACTTCTTTTCTTAGACCGTCGCATTGTTCGGACTGTTTGTATTGTTTTGTTTTGTTTTGTTATCTTTGTATTGTGATGTGTATTCTGTGTAAGCAACTGAGAGCCACTTTACCAAGTCAAATTCCGTGTTTGTGCAAACTTACTTGGTCAATAAACCTGATTCTGATTCTGAAATGTACGAGTGAGAAGCTATGCAGTTTCTCCGGACTTTCCCCGTCTGACCTGCTAAAGTCTTTCGAAAGATGCAAAAATGAATGACAAGAAGACAAATATCTATCAAAGTCGTCTGCTCCACCTCTCGGCTGAGGATTTGATGCTCTCGTGAACCTCCTGCTGTGTTGTGCATGTGTGAAAGGCAAACTTTGGGTAAACTCTGGACCTAATTGTCCAGAATTTTACTGCAGGTCATGTCTGAAAATGGCTTTAGTCTGGGTAACAGCTGTAAAAACCTCAGTGATGTCACCTCCTCTCTTCTCCTCAACTCTTCTTCCTCCAGTGACTTTTCTACTTTTATCGCTCCATCTGTCTCTTACCCTCAAAGTAATTGAAATGTTGAGTCATCACATTATGAAGTGCTCCCAGCAAGACCAAGGGCACCTTTAAATCTACAATAGGTATCGTTATCTTTTTAAAAAACATGACTAATTCACGTTTTCCATCAGCGTCCTTCCTCATCCATCCTTAATACTTGCATCTCTGCAGCACTTCCATATTCACCACAGTACACTCAGGTCCTGCAGTGGCAGCAGGCCACAGATGGTGATGAATACTGGATGGAGGGATGCTGGTGCTGCGTCATGCAGGAGAAGAGGTTAGATCAGGTTAGGTTTCTTTTCAATGACCTCGATTAGCAGCTTTCTGACTGCTTATAATGTAGATTTTACAGGTTAATTACATTTTATTACAACCTGGATATTATTATATTACCATAGTTATGAGGACATTATACTCACCAAAGTCATTACTGAACAAGGGTTCGATCAAGCAAGATTATCTGAACTACTTTATTCAGTGGTTAAACCTAGAGAGTGAAAAATGCTAAATGTCAGCAATAATTCTACATTGCAAAGTAACTGTGTCTATTCAATAGTGAGTACAATAGCTCCAGGTTGAATTAAGAAACAAGAAAATGGTGTTTAATCATTTCACTGCTTTTGTGGTTTCCTCTGACTACTCTGAACAAATGCTCCCAGATCTCAGCAATGAAGTCACTGTATGCCATCTTATTATCACTGATAGACGTGATAATGAAAACTATCCAAATGAAACACAAAGCAGGATTATGTTTTACACTCAATGCCGATTTGAATGGGAAAGCCCTTTTGCAGTAAATAAAAAAAAACTGGAATAATGAAAGATAAGACATTAGGTGTGAACTAGGTCTTGTATACATGTTATATTACACTGGATCTTCCACCAAATAAACATATGATAAGTTTGGCCACTAGGAGTCTCTTATTTACAACAATAACAATCAACCTTGTTTGATTATGTTGTGAAGCAGCATGAGATCATGGGAGTTGTCTTCACCACCATTGTTGACTAAGGTGCAAATCAAGGATGAGGTAATGTATTCAAGTTTTATTCACAGTTTCGTGATTCATTACAAGTGACCAATACAAACAGTGGAAGGTAAAAACAGCCGACTGGCTAATTCAACAGCAGCGTGATCTTTCTCCCATAGTATGTCGTTTGCCATGAAAGTTATAATAGAATCGAACAAAGCCAGGAATAAGCGAATATTATTTAAATGAATTACACAAGTCAAATATATCAGATAGGTCTTGTTGTTTTTAGACATTTTAATGGAAAGCTGTTACATGTCAAATCTTTAAAGTGTAAATATAATTGGCAAAAGTAAAATTAAGTGTTTCAGCTTACAAATTGGTATTGTTCTACTTTATGAAGCATATTTTTGCACATCTATGAGATTTACTTAATCTTTTCCTCATGGACTGAGAAGTTGCAGAAGTTGGTGACTTAAAAGAAACAGCTAAATGTCCCACGTCTTCTCTCGTACACAACTTAGCATAAATGAACCATCACATTTGGACTTTTATTTAAAATACATCCGCTTAGGTTGTTCTCTTCATTACATCATGTGCTGTTTTTGAACACACTTCAGGGCAGAGTTTACAGCATCAAGACAGATTGAAGCTGACTTTGCAGAGGTTGTGAGTTAGAATTTAACCCAGTCTACTGAGGGCACTGCTGTGTACCCAGGCGTGTTAAACTGCAAACATCCCACCAGAGCCTCTAACCTTTACATGCAGTTGACTTCATGTTGAAGTGCTGAGCCGAGACTTTTAATACTGTATAACCTAAAGGCAAACTAGGGCCTCATTTCCTCCCCTATCAGCTCTGGACTCTCAACTTGACCCGCCTTTGACAACTAACCTAAACTCGCCTTTACTGGGCCGGCTCTCCTTCAGTCACTCAACAGCCTGCCATGTCACAACGTCCACTCACCTGCTGGGAGTTTTATCAGTGTGAATGAATATTATATAACTCAGAGTGTCAGTAATTATTAAGCAGGACTATGTTGATGAATGGTTAGAAATTAGCTGTCTGATAACTAATCATCTACTGCCAGGGCTCTTATCAACTGCCATACGTGCTGGACATCATCAGAAAACGAGGTGTGTAGGCAGAGGCATGTCGCACTGACACAAATGCAGCTATACATTTTCTACGCTTTACTTCATGTCAGTCGTCAGTTTCCAGCTGTACTTTATTCAACCCGAGTACGATGGATGTGCACAAAGCTCGGTGCGAGTGCACATCTGGTCAAGCATGTATCCTCCAATGATCCATGTGTTCCGTGCAAACAGGACCAGTGGCATCTTACACTGATGAATCTCCTGGGTCCTGGACACAAAACCCCTGCGTGCCCGGGTGCACATTCACAAACAATTAAGCATGAGTAAAAGTTTCCCAATACATGCACACACACGCACACACAACACACAAAGAGCTACGTGAAGCATTAAAGCCTGTTTGTCCGTGGGGACGCCTCATAAAGTGAGTCAGGCATGATTTGGAGGCCTGAGAAGAGGAAGGGAGGATAGAGTTTCCACAAACTCGCACATCAGGGATGCAGCACCAGATTTAAAAAAGATGTAATATTAGACGGACTAACAGACAGAGAGACAGAGAGACAGACAGACAGACAGACAGACAGACAGACAGACAGACAGGTAGAGGTCTTGATAGACAGCTGCTCTTCATATTAAAAACATTCACCAAACTATTGTCTCATAACCTTTTACCCCCCTCCAGGCCAGAGATGTTCCTCACGCTGAATTATTGGTATCAACTGGTCTGACTACAACCAGATACAGTCATCCAACTTTTATTCTACTTGCCCAAGGTTTTTGTGTACAACACGAGCCTCCGTAGCCAAAGAAACAGGCCCAGTGCGAGCAAATACAGAAAATATGGATCAAGACGCACACACAAGCTAAAAGTTGACGGCCATCATCACATGCTGTGTTTGTGCACTTTATACATGCTGAAGTGTAACTCATGTATAGCAGCTCTTTATTGAGCAGAATAGCTGCTGGTTAAAAATGCAACAATCACTTCAGAGTGTATTACTCAATCACCAACCTGGAGGCTGTATGATGTGGAATCTGTTGATTCACATGCATCTCGTAAACATCCGTCTCATGTGCAATGTGACACAGTGTCGAATCGTCTTTATTCCTCTGAGCATCATTCATTGTTCATTGTTCCAAACTTCTCATGAATGATGATGATGATACAATTATATATTAGGATTATTTTTGTTTTGCTTACATTGGGTTAGTAACCTTAAAACCAAACATTTCAAAACTATAAATCCATTACTTGAGTAGTATATTTTCGCTACAAGGGTATTTCAGTCAGAAAACTCAGGTTCAAATGTTTATTGCAACAGCAGAACAGGTTAGTGTCCGGCGTCTGGGCTCCGACTTCATCACTCCAGATATGTTTACATAGATATAATATAAAGAGCGTGATGAGCAAATATTTATTTCGTGCCTACAGGTGGATGCCGGGGTGGTGGAGGGGCTGAAGCAACTGGCAGTTATACTGACACAGCAGCAGCGGTAGGCATAAATGGATTAGACCTCCTAGTATGGTGGGTGTGTATTATAGATGATTGTGGAGAGGGAGGCATGTCACATGACTCGAGCAGCGCAGCTCGAGGTGCCTGAACCAGCTCGCAAGCATCGCTCCACTTTTTATATTGCATGTTCTTAATCATCACTATTATCATAAAATTCCATTCAAGCTGAATCCCATAGAGTTTTCGTAACATATTTCTTACATCTCCTCAGGGTGCATAGGTAAAACAAAGGATGCTTTCAATTACCCCTCGAAAAACATACGCCATCTGCTGGGATGAGGAATGATGATAATCACTATGCATTGTTGCGTGTCAGCATTAATGAGCGAGAAGCCAGAGTCTGAGTCAGAGCAGGTTCATTGGGGGAACAGATAAGACACAGAGGCTTATGTCACAAGAAACCCTCCTTTTCACTTTGACTCTAATCGGAACGCTGTTTTAAATAAATCCATCCAGAATCTACTGAGAACAGAGATAAAAGAGTGTTTCTCAGCAGAGCTGCAAAAGCATGACCAAGCCAGTTTCCCAGTGGGCTAATATGAGTCAGTGCCATGAGGGTTAAACCATAGCATCAGTCCCCGCATGGTTTCACATGCAAATGTGCCATATGCAAATGTATATAGACACAGCCTAATGTATTAGGCCACATGCTACAACACATATAGGTCAATTTCAAAATAGGTCATTTTAAGAAAGAGGGAAAAGAGGCCGCACAAAGCACAATATATTTAATTAGAATGTCACGGATTCACATGAAGATAAGATGCCTGAAAACAAAGCTCTGAGAATCTGTTATTGTTATTTATATATTTAAAGATATATTTGTAGTCATACTGGCAGCAGGCTTATGGAGAGGTAATGAAATGCAGTCAGTGTCTGATGAATGTAATCATATGACACTACTACCACACACACAACACAAACACATACACACACACACAGTTCCTTCTCTTTCATTCAGTTTTCCAGTCCATTCATTCTGTAGTGACGCTCACAGCAGTACATGATTCTATTAGATGTCAATCACACAGGTCATGTTAGCTGAGCAAAGGTCAGCGTACTGACCTGAGGGTGACCACATACTGTAATTAGAGTCATGTAAGTGTCCTGACTAGATTGTGTAAGGACAGTGATAATGGCTGTTTGTGTGGGAAGTTGTGTTTATGTGCTGTTGGAATAAAAGTCAAATTGTTAATGACAGACTTCATAAAGTACAATAAGGGTCTGTTTGTGAATGTTGCGGGAAAATAGAAGAGTGAGTGAGTTCGATTTGAGCGTGTGGCTGGTACATCACATTTGTACCAGTGGAATTTTTTGTGTCATCCAATATATCATGAACACAAGTTTTTTTCATTATAGGCCTATATGTTGCAACACAATACCATGCGACAACTACGAGACCAATACCTCAAAACCTGAAAGAATAAAAGTAAATGTTAGAAATTGCTGTTTTTTGTAATTTTGGCTGAGCTGACCCTTTAAGACCCTGAGCTGTCTTTATCAAGGCCGGCTCACAATACATCCAAGCGGTGTCATGTGTTTCCCATTAGGCGCCACAGACCACATGGATCCAGTCGCATGTTGTGTAAAATGAGATGCATATAAAGTGGTTTATCACAGGATGCTGCAGCCAGAGGCTCCTGCATGGCCCTGTGTGTAGGTGAGAGTGAACAGCAAACTTTATATAAGCAGCATGGACTGTTGGAGATGTGTCGTAGGCTACACAACACATGCACTGTGGATGATACACCGGAGCATGTAGGGTAGGTCATGAAATCCTCAGAGTTGAACTGATGACTTATTTATTACCCCTTTGCTTGGTTTGAAGAAGTGAACATGTGTTGTGTCATAAATAGGCCACAGTTAGTAACTGACTGTTATTGTTGTTGCAAATACGCGCGCACACACACATACACACACACACTCAATTAAGAAATGTTTCCCAAAAGTCTCAGAGCCTAGTTTCCTGGTGATTGTAATTGAAAAACTGATGTCAAGAGTTATTCAATAAATGTAAATTAACTCAAGCCCTAAGTGGTGGACTTTCCCTCCTCATCCTTTTTTTCTTTCTCTGTTTACATCGGTTTCTCTCCTAGTGTCCGTCTCCCTCTCTCTCTCAATCTCGTCCCCTCTCGCCCTAGCACTCTCGCCCTCCCATGTGTTTCCATAGTCTCATGATCAATTAGCACACACCAAGAAAACAAGAGGGTGGAGTCAAGGTGGCCGTGACGTCCATCGCTCTCGAGGGTTGCTATGTCGATGGCGGGTGCGGTCAGCTAAGTCAAGAGAGAAAGAGGTGGTGTGATGTTTCCTATTGAACCACTGTGTGTGTGTGTGTGTGTGTGTGTGTGTGTGTGTGTGTGTGTGTGTGTGTGCGTCTGTGTGTGCATAGATCATGTGGCTATGCTTTTATAGAGCAGTGATCCGGTCATATGATGGTTGACACCTCAATATCACACATTAGCATTGTTGCGAGTGAACTACATTCTGCACCTAGCTACATTTACCTCAGAAAGTGCATGTACAGTCGAGTTTGAGTGACACTAAACAGATGAAACAAATACAAGATTCTGCAAACCATCTGCAGAGGTTGTAGCAGACTCATTTTCCACTGAGACATTTCAGACAAATGTTAATTTCCTCATCTCATTTGCCATTAATTCATTTAATAATCAGTCAAATGAAAAAGATATTTTGATGATGATTATTCATCCAGAAAAAAGTTTTAAATAGTTTAACGAAAAATTTGAATAACTCTTTGGGGACTAAGAACTTTAGATTTGCATTTTTCACACCTTCCTGACATTTGTCACACTGAAAAAGAAAAAGTTATTCAATAGTAATCTGATAAAAATGTGATCAATTATTTAAGTACAAACATGCAGCGATAATTGTACTAAGACCAAGTGATACTGATAGAGAACAAATCTATTTCCCACAGCAGAAATATGTCCTTGTTTAACCCATCAGATCACATCATGTAGAAAACTACTGAAACATATCTAATCAGTGTGTGTGTGTGTGTGCGAGCGTGTGTGTGTGAGTGACAGAGAGAGAGAGAGAGAGAGAGAGAGAGAGAGAGAGAGAGAGAGAGAGAGAGAGAGAGAGAGAGAGAGAGAGAGAGAGAGAAATAGTGAGGGAGGCCAGACATGTACAACTTTTTACGTTTTTCAAGAAAGTCTATAAAAGACACTGTGTGTAAAATATGTGTTTTTGCAATGTTGGAGTGTGGTATTGTTCTTGTGTGTGTTACAGTGTGTGTACACTCTGAGGTGAACTAATTAGCATGTGCTGCGATCAGCTGTGGTCCCTGAGGCCTGCAGGGTGAATTCCTCTGTGGTCAGCCGGTTGTCCCGTCTATCTCTACCTCCCGCCATTCGTCTCCCTCTCTCTCTCTCAAGCATGCACGCATATACACACACACACACACACACACACACACACACACACACACACACAGACAGACACACAGTCACTGTGAACTCGGTCACCCCACTCATGCCACTCACTCAGGCACGACATGTAGAGGCCCAGTAACTGCAAGACTGCGGGAGAGGAACATACATATATACTTAGGCTGTCATTATGTTCTGTGCTGAATAAGCATCGAGAGACATCAAATACAGTATTGTGGCTTAAGAGCTGGAACAAAACTGCTGCTTTAAACTGTGTGTAGTGGATTATTGACCTACATAGTGATGTGTTCAGTTACTGTGTCAGTGAGTTTTAATCTGGATGCTTGTCAGCAAATTTAAACATTATGCAAGACACAAATGATGTATTACTATAAGAGCTGAGTTTAATGTCTCTCAGCTGTTTATGTGCCCACAAGCATTTTGATGTCGTGAAGACGGGGATGAAAGCTCTCAAAAACAATGGCAACAATACAGACGTTCATGCTGTTGCATTACTTTACATTCATTGTCGTTTGGAATCAAAGCCTACACTATATTAAAGTCTGAAGTGTACAATAATTATTTTAATGTAAAAGAGGTTTTTAAAGGGAATTGTCACAGTCATTAATGATGTTTGGCAAGGACAGAAAGTAAATCCAGCTCGACTTTGCATATTTTCATATCACATCTTATTGACGTCCTGGAGGAAGCTACCGTAAGGTAATTTTCCATCATGGAAATGTGTGAAAATGTGAATAAATATGTAATATATAAAGCATTAGGCAGTTGTAAAGACATGGTAGTTCTCTGAGCTGAACAAATATTTAGTAAAGTTTTCAAATAATCCTAATGAAAAGACTAAATGTTAAAACTTTTTTTTTTCTTTAGGAGAAGGACGCCCCTTAGCATTGTGATGAAAGATGTCTACATCTCTTCTGTGTATTTACCCTGTTGTTGACATTAGCATGCATAGATCGGATCACCCGATAGCTATCCTGAGGGAAAAAACAATATGAACCTGCAGCACTAATTAACAGGACTTTGCTGTGTCAGCTTACACATAGTTCAGGTTCAAGCATGTACACAAGGAGAAGGAGAGGATTTCACATGCACACACGGGCCTACGCACAAACACCTCTATTTCCAGTCAGGCAGGTTGTCAGGGTGCCGTCGGGACAAGAGATTAGCAGCTGTCAAGTCTAAAAACACAAGGTCTGTAGCAGCGGCCTGGCTAAATACTAGCATGAAGGAATCCAGGCAACCACCCACTGACCTCCCTGACCCCCAACACACACACACACACAGACACACACATGCCCAAACACATCGGGCGTCTTTCCCACCTGCTGATAGTGACTGTTTGTGTCACCTCAGGGGCCCTAAACCCAGTTCTCCATCTTACTTATATCTCAGGTCTTTAAGTTTGTTATTGACACGCTACTTACAGACCTGCAACAGTCACTTAATTTCACAAGAAACCTCTGCCACAAACGTTTGCACATGCAAGGCTCTAGATTTTGCATATGCATTATTATGTCATAAACAATGTGTTGTGTAGAAGCAACTAACGGAATATCACACATTAGCAGATTATTGGCAGTGCAGAGGCTTGAAATACATCATACAATTAGAAAAGGTCCATCATTGTGATTCAGAATTACTGTAGAAATGAATCCATTATTAAAAAGTTACAAAAGGAATCTGCTTCATGTGGAGGATGCTGCTGCTTTAATAGTATTTTATTATTATTCAATTATACCGGTATATTATATTATATAGATAGAACAAGATATTTACAGCTGGTTTATTAAAAATGCTTTTCAGTAAAAGTCAATAACAATAACTCCAATAACAAATGATAATTTTATTCAAAATGTATTTATTCAAAATGCTTGAGTCAACAATTCCTGTAATGAATGAACAGCACAATGAAAGAAACAATGTCGCATCTTAACATCCTTCACTTCACTATCAATAACTCTGAACTTGAAATAACACTCACTTAGCCTCAGTTATTAACAAAATAAAGTCTGTTTTGTAGGGCTATGGTGGGGGGGGGGGGGGGGGGGAATTAACCAATGAGCTGATTTACAATCATTGAAAATAATTCAAATAAATAACAAATGAGCTAATTTACAATCAGGTAGCCTATTGGAGAATATAAATTAACAAATGAGCATAATACAAAAAAAAACCCTCTTGAAAAAATAACTTCAAATATACAAAAAAATAATAAATATCAACACACCATCTTAACTTCCCTGCTTAATCCTCGTCTCCCTCTTCATCTGTTTTGTCCTCCTCTTCGTCTGGTTTTTCTTCCTCGTCCGTCTTTGCCCATTTGTATTTTGCTGTAGAGCTGATCTTCGTCTGCAGTGTCTTTTGGCCCAACATGTACGTGTGAAAGTCCTTGCATGACATATCTTTGAGATTGTATTGCACAAATAGGATCCCTTTCAAAGATGGAACTGAGAGCTGGTTCCTCACCTTTGTCCAATGGCTCTGCATCAGTGAAAACACTCTCTCCACATTTGCATTATGTGGAGAAAGTGCGAAGACAAACTGTGCCATCCTCAGCAGCTCCGAGTAGCATCCGATGCTTTTGGCCTTCTCAAAGTACTTGACCCACCTCTGGTGCACCTGCAGGCCCATGAATGCTTCATCCTCACTGCAGCTTTCCACAAATTTCTTTAAATTGGACACTTGGTCAAAGCATTTCACATCGTCAATTGCCACCCCTTTCTCCTCAAGGTACTTGATGCAGGCCTCCACATCATCCCACTTAGGTGCCTCGCTCATGTCCATCCACATGAAAGGTGTGAATTCTTCCATGGGCGCCATCCATTTCTCCAGGTACTCCAAGCATGAGCTATACATGCCTAGCACATCCGCCATGAACTTGTCACATCCCTCTCCAAGTCCTTCTCTGTGGTATGCGGCAAGCAGTCCCTTGACTTTCAGGGACATGAAATGATTGGTCTTCCGTTCAATAACAACATTGTGGATGCTGCTCAATATTTTCTTGATTTCCATGATGGAGTTGTCCTCCCTTTCCATCTCCTGAATGTGGCAGTGGAAGATGGAGATGAGGGAGTGCATGTGCCACAAATACACCTCACTAAAAGGGTTTTCAAAAAAAACCTTGATCATCACAGGTGGCTTTTCTTGGGATAAAGAGAATGCTTTTAGAGCAGGGAACATCTGCAGCATCCTCTCTATTCCTGGGAATAGAGAGAGCCACCTGGTCTTGCTGTGTGACAGCATCCTCCTGTATTCCACATCCACAAAATCGCAGTACTCTTTGAGGGACTCTGTGCGCACAGTGTATATGTGGAAGTACTGGTAGATTTTGAAAATGATATTTTCAATGTCCACATTAAGCCTATCTGCCCCGTGATGGACACAGTTGTTAAGGATATGTGCTGGGCATCCCACGCCAATCAATGTTTTGTTTTGTAGCAGCCTCTTCAAATGTGCAAACACATTATTTCCCCCTTCGTCACGCCGAGTTCCACCAAAATTGGTGTTGCAATTGTCGCCGGTAAATGCGACGCATTTGGAGGCCAAATTGTTTTTGTCAATGTTTGCATTAAGTAATTGGCAATGGCCCAGTCTCGTTGGGTGTATCTTGCACTTCAAGTAGTTTCCTCTGAACACCACCCGCCTTCCAATCAAAATACTGAATAATGATGGGGAAGATTTTCACCGCACCATGATTGTTTCCATCAGTACTTACACCACAATAAGGGATGTCTTTTAGTGCTTTGTGCGCCACTTCTACAGAATGCGGTGCCAGTACACTATCAACAATAGCCTCGGTCTTAGTTCGGGCACAACTAAACTTTTTAGCAGTGTCTGAATCGGGGAGGGTCTTTTTGAGCAATGCACTAGTGCAGTCCATGGATCTGTAACTGTTGTGGTGTTTCACTGTGTGAAATGACCATGCAGCCTCCGCTGCATTCACTGCATCCTCGTTCCCTGGTCTGAGAAAGTACTGTGTGATCGAGCTAGCACTACCCTCGCCTCGGACAGCTGTTTTGTGCTTCTCGGTGTCCAGGTGGATTTTCAGATCTCTTGCACCTCCATTGGACACCGAGACATATGTGCCTGCTTTGCACACTGTGCACAAGGCTTCCCATTTGTCTCGACCCGGTCTGAAAGCCAGGAAACTCTTTAGTAATTCGTCGGTAAACAAGCACTTGCGCTTCGGCATGTTGCTTGCGTATGACTGACAGTCACGTTGTCTACGTTCTGATTAATAGGGCTGACAGCATAGGGGCGGGGATTATGCTACGTCGCACGCAGCGCCGTGGGCAGTGCCCTAGTGCATGTAAATGTAATGGTCCAAAGAAGGTAATTTTAAAAACCAGGACATTTCCTCACTTTCTAAAAATAACCCGGGACACCCGGGACAGGACGTGAAATATGGACATGTCCCGGGAAATACCGACGTATGGTCACCCTTACTAACTAAATACCCAATCCTAAATGATCATTTTAGCCTTTTAGGCAGCTAGCTTTCTATGAAACCATATGAATGAATTTGGATGAATTAGCAATAGAGCTGCCAACTGTCCTGTAACAGGGTGATTCCTATTTTTCAGGATGGTTGGCAGCCATATATATTGCTAATCATTTAGCTTTATTGCTTTGGTTTGAACAATAGCTAACATGTCTAGTGGACTATTACTACTGACATACGCTAACTGTGTTAGCTAGCTGAAACAAATGTGAGTTTGTCTGTGGGTGTTTAAATACATCGGGCACTATGATACTTAATTAGCCTCAATAGAGCGGCCAACCATCCTGTAAAATAGTGAATGACTCTGTACTTGTTCATTTTGATAACATGTTTAATTGTTATATAAAAGGGAGACATTACAGAAATGATGAAGTGGGGAAATGATTGCAGTTGCTGGGATGTATGTATCAACTGATTCAAATCAGGTTTGTTTAAAAAACTTGTTTAATGTTCACATGTAGACAAGAGAGTTTGAGCTCGGTGTCACAAGTTTAAACAACAAGTTTATCTCAAAGCAAAGCTTCACAAATCAACACCAGAGCGACTGCAGGGTGATAAAAAGCAGCTGAAACACTAAGCTGATTGTGTTTCAACCTGAATGACCAGCTGTAGAAGCTGATATCTGAGATGAGCTGCTGACAGCCACAATCTCACACTGTACCTGGCCACCGTCTGTAAAGCTACGTGTGGGGTATATTTTCTGTAAATATGCTTTAAATATAATATAAAAAGTAATATTATGTGAATTCATGCAGTATTTGAAACTTACTTGGATGATAAATATGTTACATATATATTCATATCACTAAAAAATACAAAAATGGTCAATCTCAGGTTTGTCGATTTGCTTGTCTTAATACTGTAGATACATGTCTGGTAAATTAATAATAGTTTCATTGGCAGGATTATGTTTGATGTGGATAGGACCCCTTGTGGATAGGACCCCCTGAAGTATGTGGGCAGTATTAAGTTATAACACTTATACCTTATAAGTTATAACAGTCTACTATTTTTAGTATTAGGATCACTTGAAGAATATTTGAGTTTTCGAGAAGGAAGATGTAACATTATTATATATATATTCTTCTATCGTTACGACTTTATTCTTGTAAATGTACTTCTTTTGTCTCGTAACATTGCCAGTTTGCGACTTTTTCTCATAGTTTAACTTTATTCTTTAAATCTCAGATATTCTTTTCCCTTTTAAATGGCCCTACTACTTTGTCATCACTATTAATAGGTAGTATAGTTATATGTAATTCCAAACTGAGCATGATGCAATATCAATTATTTTCCTTTAGATCCACATTAGTCTAGTTTAGGGCTAACATGGCTCCTCAAGTTTCACTTCTTTGAACTGATATCTCCACAGATGTGATGTGTAATATTCTGTGTGTCCCTCCCGCCCGGTGGGAGCAAGTAGCGTGAAGGAGGCTAAGGCCAGCCCTCCACAGCCCGAGGAAAACCACACAAGGCAAACACACACATTCTGTCCGTCTCACACACAAACACTCAACCAAAACCAACAAAAATAGTCATTTAAAAGTCATACGCCTTGAAAAGCAAACGCATACATACACTGGTCCAAAATAATAGGTACTGGGCTGGCAAATAGCAAGCCATTCATCTTAATCCCTGCCCTGTATAACTCCTGGGCTGTACAGTCAGGGTTTTAGGAAAATATCTGAAAAACAGTTGGCCTGAATGTCATAAAGCTTCTCTGAAGGAAAGGAAGAGGTCGTCAGTGGTTCTTTGGTTTTCTGAGTGGTTCTATATGGAGCTATAATGACCTTTCATTTGTATTTAAAAAAGGCAAATCAAATAAAGAGCTTGTGTAACCTCTTACCCTTTCTCAAATGTTTATTTATGATGACAGACGTTATTCCGCTCCGGACCTAAAGAACTATTTTCAAGCACTACATGGAACTTTTCTTGTCCAGGGCGTCCAAAGAGCAGGGAGAAAAGGCTACAGAGGGAAACATGATAGAGAGAGAACCCAGCGCTGCAAGGAGAGCCATGTGTTCCCCCCACTGTTGATGCACTGATAAAGACTGAATGGATGCGGTGTTGTTTTCAGGGAGCAGTTGAATACACGGTGACGTGATCGAGCCATAAGAGAGATCAACTGTGTGAACCAGCATGTGATACACGGAGATGGACTCATTTCCCATGATACCTCTGCAAAGAAAGGCAGCCTGGCTGGATAATCCATTTACTCGCTCAATGACACAGCTGAGTGCGGGTTCAACTCAGGTTTGAGACCTCTGCTTGATTTGCCATGAAATGAATAATACTTTTATGTAACTTAAATTCAAAGTGCAACAATCTTCATAGATACACATGATGAAGCGTTATGTGACATGGTGTGAAGTTGAGCTGCTATACATCGTAACTGAATAACTGACATTTTCAAACAAAATGTTATAGACGTGTGGCTTCTAAACTCTGTGCTTATTTCTACACATTTCTTCATTGATTACTTGTATTTCAGCTTCAGTAAATACTTTTGATCTATTTTCAGAATTTGCATATCACGAATGACCACTTCTGCTCTTCATTCTCTAGTTCTCAAAGGTTGTGGGTAAATCAGATAAGCATATGTAGGTGTGATAGATCTTTGTTTTTCATGTCTACTTCTTACTGTTGAATGATGGGATCTACACAATGTTTCATGTCTACTCATTCCCACTCATTTAACGTACTTGTAATAGTAGATGCTTGTAATAATGGGGTTGAAATCACAGAGCATGAAATGTTCAAATCTAGGTAATGTGCAGTGACTACACGTGAAATCCTTTTCGGACGTTGCCTTGTTATTGACATGCCATTTGGGGACACAGGGCTGGTCTCTCCATGCATGAGTCCTGTTGTTGATCATGAGTTTAGCAACATCTGAATAAGTAGCCCATGACAGTTGTGTGCTTCAGCGGTAAACTCAACTCTCTAACTTATTAAAAGACTTATGATTACTTTACTATGTTACCATAAACTCATAGAACATTATCATAATCATTATGGGGAGTTAAAAAGCATATTTTTTACTTCCAAACATCATTCTCCATGTCGAAATCTGGAACCTACATTACCCACAATGTAAATGTGCTGTTGAAAGGTCAAAGGGAGTGTCAGATGCGTTTTACCTCAGCTGCTAAGAACAGCTAGAGATAAGGAGCGAGCTAAACAAGTCTGGATAACTCTAAATTTCCATCTCTAATGTTTATTATTTTCAAAACTGTAGAATCTGACTCAAGTGACATCAATCAAGGTAATTCCTCAAACCTCACACAGCTCCCTCTGAAGCCACAGTATGTTTTCATAAATGCAGTAGTAAAAAAAAAAAACTATTACTAACAACTTTTTGAAACTAACAATTTAGTAGCACTTAAATGGCACTTACTTAGAGCATTTTTGTAGATTTGCTTTATTTTGAAGAAATTGTACTTCCTTGATTCTTGTCGTCCTGGGTCTGTACCTTCGGGGTTGAATGCAATTATTGTAAGTTGCTTTGGATAAAAGCGTCAGCTAAATGAAATGTAATGTAATGTACTCCCTGATTCGTATAGACACCTCCCTTGAGTTCAGAATAATCACATGTACCTCTTTACTTTTGTGGGGTGCTGTTAACTGATTCCATAGATACCGAGCAAGCTAGGCTTATCTCCATGTTTAAGTTTGAGCTGCAAAAGAAAACAAGTAGAGATCCAGTATTTTATAACGAGTGGCTATTATTGACTTTGAGTACGTAGAAAAATGTAATATTGCTGTGAACACTGGTTTTATAAGATTGAATTGCTGGTGTTAAATATTTGATCAGACCTTATTAGAGACAAAGAATGATTTGATCTCGCAGGCTGCGGTAACAGAATCTCTGATCACATTCTTTACGGTATTTATTCAAAACTGCTTCCCTCTGAGGTGAACCATCAGCAGCCGGGGCCGTGCACTAATCAAGCCGAGGGCAGATATGACTTTAACCCAGAGACCTACCCAGGGCTTGTACTTGTGAGGCTTGGGTGGGTGAGGGGGTGGTGGGGGGATATACAACCCCCCCCCCCCCCACACACACACACACACAGACACTCTTGCACGCACATGCACACACAGACGGGTTGAGTATCTGACGCGACTGACAGATGTTGCTGCCTGGATCCAGCTGTTACCTATCTGGCTCCTCAGGTGGGTTAGGCAGCTTTTAGCACTAATGACACACACACACCCGGGCTCGCACACACTCATCGGCTCGCTCAGTGTCTCCGTTATCATGTCAGCTATGTGTGACTCATCAGATTTATGTGCTACTGACCAACACACACAGACACAGTAGTATTTCCGCTTGTGTGTGTGTCTGTGCAAGAGCGAGGGAGAGAGAGAGAGAGAGAGAGAGAGCGAGAGAGACGGGGATGTGTTTACCATTTGGAGGAATGTACAGTATTTGGTAATGTGCAAAGCAGCCCTCAGTAGTCGGGAGTCGTACAAACACACTCTGTTTTATTGGATGGGCCTGAGATTCCTCTGTGCTCACCAAGGGGCTACAACGAGGAATTTAAATGCTTTAGCATGCTGTCTGACCATCAGGGATCTAATACCTGTGTGTATGACTGTGTTTGTATGCTAGTTGTTAATAAACCTCGCTCTCTTCATAAGCTATAGCTTCTTTAAAACACTCTTTAGATTGTGAGTTAAATGTGATCTTGGTAATGTTTTGGTCTGACATCTGGTCCTATTGTAAGAAATGACTGTATATGATCTTCATCATTAGATAAGTGTCATCTCCTTTCATCAGTTCTTACTGTTTACAGGTCACACTGGTACAACATGTACATTTCAACATCCGCACGGTTTCTGATTGCAAAGTAAAGGGCTTTTGGTATTAGTGAGTCAATAACTACACTGTGTGTGTGTGTGTACTGGTTTTTGTTGATTTTTTTTCCAATACAACTCTAACCTTGCAAGGACCAGTGGAACTCATCGGAACCAAGTCTGGTCAAAGTCAGATGTGAGTTGTGTTTATGTTAAGGTTAGTGTTAGGGGAAAAAATGAATTGGTCATGGTTAAGATGAGAGATACGGTTTTGTTTAGGCCGACCACAATGAATGGAAGTCAATGGAAAGTCCTAATAAGGATAGATCAGCAAACCTGTGTGTGTGAGTGAGCAGCAACGTGACAACCTGCGTCTCTTATCATATTATATCCATGCATGTGGACACACACGCACGCACACACACAGAGTAATCTTTAAGTGAGAATCTAGGTCAGTGTTGCAACCAGGAGTACAACAGAGCAAGAGTGAAATCAAGGTGCGAGGATGAGTGAAGCTAACCCAGCTGGTAGATGGGTTACAGTTAATTATACTGGTCGG
This sequence comes from Platichthys flesus, assembly GCF_949316205.1. Classification (NCBI taxonomy): domain Eukaryota; kingdom Metazoa; phylum Chordata; class Actinopteri; order Pleuronectiformes; family Pleuronectidae; genus Platichthys; species Platichthys flesus. The sequence goes on along the minus strand of NC_084956.1, from coordinate 19,973,798 downwards.
AGACCATTTCTTCCTCCAGGCCCTGTCACACGTCCAGTTGTCCTTCTTCTGTTTCGTCACATCTCTTAAGGTTTTGACTGAATGTTTTCTTGTTTTTCCTGTTAAGCCAGGCTAAGCTATACACTTAAGACCTAGCCAAGCCAATTGACAAATGATACATTATTCCAGGGTTTACAAACAAACTTGACTTGCGGTTGTCAGAGCAACAAATATGATCTCTCTGCATCACAAGGTGGGAGACCCAATGCCACAAGGAGAAGATTGTAGGGAGCTGAGTAGTTGTCATGAGAGGGACTCCATGTGTCTGTGTTTACCCTGCTTGAATGAGACATCCCCTTTGTCATTGACACTGCTGTATTTGGTCTAAACCTGCTGACGACAGAAATCTATTTATTGATCCGATGATCACGTAACACACATGATCCTGTCCATTCCAGGAAATCTCCAGGAAAAAGGAAATGTTTCCCTCAGGACTTGATTGCTGACAGGAGCAAAAAAGAGAAACCTTTCAAACAATAGTTTACCAGGTTGGGCCACTAAAGCTCTTCCCAGATAAGAACGACATGACTTAAACTCAAGCACTTCTATACAGTGCAGCACAAGAGAAAGAGACGAAAATGAGTTGTTGCCTAAAGCCCTTTTTGTAACTGGTCAAATCTTTTAGAAATAACTTGCTGAGCACTGAATAAAATCATTAAGCTGAATCTACAACCATACTAGGTTTTTGTTCAATTACACATCAACTCTGCTTTGGATGCGCCTGGTGTCCAGATACTCTGGAGCTTTAGAGATGCTAAAACAGAAACGTTTGGAAATGCCAATGGCCCTGTGTTAGTTTGAGACCCCCTTTCAAAAGCAAACAACCAGCAAACGTCTCAGCTACTAGTGTAGAACACAAGATGAATTATCAATTACAAGCATTGCTGACCCTGTTGTCTTTGCTAACAAGAAACATCCTCCTGCAGAGCTAGAGAGCCCCTGTCCTCCACCGGTTTACACCTGAGCATGCATGAGTACCAGGCCCACCATAGAAGGAAACTGAGTATTTCGTATTACATCATCTCGGCTGAAAATTCATTTCAGCCCTTTATGAAAGACAAATAAATATACTGGTGGCATAACAGTGAACAGCTTTAAGCAGCACTCTATAGCTCTCTCAGATTTGTCATGGCTGAGTGCCCAAATGAAGGTCCAACAAAGGCTCTTCAAGTTTATCTTTCCTATAAAAAGTACAACCAATATAAATAAAAACAAACTATACATATATCGGTATGTGTGTAGAGATATACAGCTGTTTGTATATATGTATATATTGATACAAAAATAATATCCACAAACTTTATAGAAGACAAGAAAATGTATATATTCTCCTGGTTTCTCGCACATGCGTTTTCCGTGTATTTGTGTGTCAAACTGATGGTGCATGGGTTTGTCTGAGACAGGGGCCGGGGGCGGGGACAGAGGCTGGGGGCCACCATGGACTGAAAGCCGATGTAACTCGGCTCTATGGTGCTCTCTTCTTCAGCTCTACGTTAATTCTCTCACACAAAGTCTTCACACATTTTGCCTCTTGGCCTTATAGCAAAAAGATTTTTACAAGAGTAAAAAAAAAAAGGTGCTGGATACAGCTTCTATGAATATAAATTCACATGCCAAGATGTTTGACAAGTAATTAATGCAGAGCCCAAAGAGTGGCCGAACACACTGACCAGTAATGAATGACTTCATACACTTCCCTGGGAATCCTAAACAGTCTATCTAATGATAGTCTAATAAACAGCGGCAGTTGAAAAAGGACTTAAATTGGACGTGCAGGCCTGCTGGATGGTGGTGGGAAGAAGCAGAAGCGTGCCGCTGTGTAAACACACAGTGACAGCTCTGCCACTTTATCAACGGGCAGATCCCAAACCTCTCATTTCCTCTGGAGAGCAGGGCTCCTTGGGGATTTCTTTGTGGATATGAGGCATGAAGGGTATGATGTGCGCTCCCATCAATATTATTCCAGCAGTATATGTTTATGAATGCCTCTAGCTGGAAGTGACCGATCGCTAAATTCCACACGAATAGTTGTTCATAATCACTTAACAGCAGCAACTAGACATGGCAGTCCTGTCAAAGGTTGGTTTTTCAACATGTTGAAGCAATGTGTAGCTCTACTGAGTTTAAAATAGTCCACATTTTTAGGAAGTTGTGTCTTTTTGTCTTGCTCTTTTCTGTCCAAAACCCAGAACAAGAGCCAAAGTGTTAGCTTTATGTGGATCCTATCTATTTAAGGGGGCTATCATTAGCATGTCCTGCTAAGAGGAGTTGACTCTTATATAAACACTGTCACCGTTGTCAAATGCATCTGTTAATCAAAATCTTAAACTCTCATATTTAACCTCCAGCATCTTGTGTGTGTGCACATCTTTCTGCTAACAATATTATCGGTTAGCAGCTTCAGCCTCAATACTTTTTTTTATGAAATATGTTGCTATTGAAAGTTAGTAGCGATGCCTTTTCTTTCCAGATATTTTTTTTTTAAATCAGCTGCAAACAATGAAAAGTAAGTAGAGAAAACCTTTTTCAACCATCACATTCAGTTAGTGTTACCTTAATCAGCTATACAGCGACAGCTAATAAAGTCTGGGATAAACATCTGTAAGGCCAGCTATCAAAACTGACCGTCTACAACTCAAAATAAGAAGTGTGCTCATGGAGGGTTAGTGTTTTAATGGAAGAAGAGGAAATTAACCCTTAAAGTGGCGAGCTTATAATGTAAATGTTGTCATATACCTGTGAGAGGAAAACCGTCATCATGGTTCCACTCATCAGGTTCCTCTCATGAGACGCATGTGAATTGTGTAGGCCTCACTTTCAGTAAATAGGGTGAAGGAGCTTCAAAAAAATTATCTCTCACAAATGAATGTCGCATGAGCTCTGGCCCTGGGTAAATCACTGAAGTATTGTACCATGGTGACACACACACAGGAATGAGAGAGGCAGATTGCGATTCAGGTCAAGCAGTCTAAACGCTCAAGGCCTGATGACTCACCATCTGTCATTATGTTCATTATGTCCATCAGTTAGAGTTGCAACATGTAGCACTTGTTGCTTTCACGTTGTGCTTGAAACCCATAATTAGGTAGCGCTGGTTCCTGGTTTAGACTTGTATTCAATTTTCTGAGCTTTTTCACATTAGGTTGACAGTAGTGCCAGTGGGAATGAAAATATTTTCTATACACTAGAGCATCTGAAGTTAAGGGATGAGGTGTGAGACAGATTACTGAGTCAGCAAGCACAATTTGTGAATGAACCACTAATTTCCCCAGAAATCAGCAACAAATAAAACATGTCTTTGTCTTAGGACACATTTTTTCCATATTAGTAAGATCCACTTTCCTGTTTTGTTTGGACCCGGGGTGATTTGAGGCCATTCTGACTGCTCCTTTGTGTTTATAAGGTGACTCAACTTTTTAAATAGCAGATTATTTAGGTTTGCTCCACTAGCTACAGTAACAACAGAGGAATGTGTGTGCATGTGTTAGTGGGTCACTGTGTGTGATCCAACCCACAACAGCGCAACAGTGAATGTGTGCATGGGGTGGTTTTGAATAAAATGTTGAATACCAGTGTCTTTATTATTAGATTGAAACGCACCATTTAGAAAAGCAGAATGTCGCCAGGTAAACTTCATGGGAAATAACCAACGGCATCTGCTGTTCATCTTGGAGAAGTGGCCGCGTGGTGCCCGCCGAAAAAAACAGACTCCTGAATGGCTGCACACAAGCACGAGTTTGAAATTGATCATTCAAATAAACATGAGTTTGTTTATGAAATTAAATCTATCTTTATTTACAGTAAACAGAGGTGTGTGTATGCATAGTTCGAGATGCAAAACACACAAGGACACAAACGAGCGCAGGAGGTGTTTTCTTGCTCCCTGATGGTGTTTGAGCAAGTAAGTACACACACAAGCTTTGCTCAGTGTGTGTGTGTGTGTGTAGGAGTAGGTGTGTGTGTGTGTGTGTGTGTGTGTGTGTTTGTGTTGCTTCAGATAGCTCCCCCTCTCTGGTGTATGAATGAGTGTCCTGAGAGTGCTAGATAAAGGTGGTCTGTGCTGCAGCTCAGCTCCACTTACCCTTAAAGGAAGCATTGATGGGAGGACCGTCGAGCTGCTGCAGCTCCAGGACTTGCATCCGCCTGCAGCCCGCTGGCAGTGGAAGGGATGGAGAGAGTTGAGGGATGGATGTGGAAGGAAGGACTGTAAAATAAATTCTCTAAGACATAGATTGAGAACATGACAAACATCAGATCCTTCAGCGCACAAACACAGCCAAGACCTCCAGTATCTGAGGCCACCGCAGGCTGATATATGCACTCGCATGCAGACAGTCATAGAAGCTGATCGGGTTTCTAATGACCTATACAAGTCTTTTTGGACTGGTGATCAGGTGCCATGACTGGATTGATCTGGTGGGAAGCCTCTTGCCACAATGAACCGGCTGGCCCCCATTGTCCTCCCATTTATTCCAACCTTCATTAAGATTAAGATTAAGATGCATGTATTTGTCCCAAACACATGCACAGACATGCAAGGCACACTCATGCAGGTAGGGAAATTTAATCTCTGCTTTTTACCCATTTGGTGCAGAGCAGACACACAGAGCAGTGAGCAGCCATGTACGGCGCTCGGGGAGCAGATGTTGGGGGAGTAAGGTGCCTTGCTCAGGGGCACTAGACAGGGTAGGGAGAATCCTCTTGGATTTTTGGACAGATCAATCCAGGTTCGTCTTTTGTTGTCTCTCCGTGGAGTCGAACCAGAGATGAACCAAAGACCTTCTCTGCCCATAGTCCAAGTTTCTGCCACTAGACCATGTGCAGTATAATTTGTCGTAACAAAAATATATTTAGGATCTTGTCCTAAGATGAAACATTGGAAGTCTCCCATCAAACGTAATGGCCCTCGTCGTATCAGTTCATATTGTGCTTTAATGAGGCATATTCCCAAACACATTTGCAGTTCATTAGCACAGACCAGTTGACAAATGGCGCAACAAGAGCTTTGGTGTCCTAAGGCAGAAAGTTATTTGTTTATTACTGACTGAAGTATGAAGTCAATTATATTAGGAGATCTGATTAACTGTGTGTGTGTGTATTGGTGGGCAGTAAAGAAACAAAGTTGCATAAATTAACTGTGAAAAAAAGAAATGCTGAGACAGCTCAGTGATTGGTCGGGTTTGGCAACTGTCTTCGGTGATACATGAACACATGTGGGGAAATCAAGTTCCGATCACTCATGAAACAGTCTTGGGGGATAATTGGACCATATGGAGAATGGATTCAACCTGAACAGACTCTATAAATTATGAGTCACTATTATGGAAGCAAGTGCACCAAAAATAGCCCCAGCACACTTAGTTCTTCTTCAACTTTACAGTTAAAACCCCTTGACCTGGTTTAAGAAACACATTTCTCTCCTGAGTCATGATGTAATCAATTCCAGCAGCTTCACTTCTGGGATCCACTTGGGTATTTGCACACAGAAATTTACTGGACCTGATTCAAGTGATAGGAAACATGACCCAGTTCTTGTGTTGGGTTGTATCTCAGGTAGTAGGAACCAGGGGGACCTGTCAAAGATCTCTGGTTCAGATTATTAGCAGCTGCACACATTAGTTAGCCAGCAGCATATGAACTGAGTGTGAGCATTTGGCTTGTGAAACATTTAGGTGACACAGCTCAGCCTCCGGTCCGGCACAACCCAAAAGTCCCTCTCTAATTCAGAACACAGCAGCTCGGCTTCTCACTGGTCTTAAAAGGCCACATCCCATCGCCCTGATCCTTGCCTGTCTTCATTGGCTCCCTGTCCATTTTTGAATGGATTTACATTTTTTACTGATCACTTTAAAAGCACGGCAGTGTCTGGCCCCAGGCTACATCACAGAGCTGCTGACCGCTTAGGTGCCTGCACGCAGCCTTAGATCCTCAGGTGGAGTCCTGCTTGCTGTTCCAAAGACAAAGTTGAAAGTTAAAGGTGACCGTGCCTTCCCCATCAGGGCCCCTCGGCTTTGGAATGGCCTACCTGAGGGAGATAAGGCATGCACAGTCAGTGACTTCTTTTAGATCACTTCTTAAAACCCACTTTTTATAGACTTGTTTTCATGTGATACTGTAATTAAACTGGGATTTTATCATTTTCCTTTCACCTATTTTTATTGTCATTTTATTGCTTTTTCGTGTGTTCATGTTTTAAGTTACTTTAATTGCTTTGTTGTCAAAGCACTTTGTTAACTCTGTTTTTTAAAAGTTCTATATAAATAAAGTTTATTGCTATTAATTATTACTCTGATGCAAAAACTTAAGCTTCAGTACCCTAGGGCTTAAACTTTTTTTTCTTCAAAGCCGCTTTCAGACATGACCTCTGAAGAATTTCTACAGAATTGGGTCCAGACTTTATCGGGAGTTTGTCTTCCACACACCCACAATGCAGCAGGAGATTCTCCTCTCAAACGTGTCCAAAACAACACAGACAGCAGGCAGAGGCAGGATGTTACAGATCAATTCCCCTGCGAATATCATGTGTTTTTGTTTACAGCACATCGTCGGCTCTGATCACCATCTTTGTCAGTATCTTCTATTTGAAGGTCACCACTTTTTCATCTTATTGTTTCTTTTTCCGTCAGTCGAATCATCAACACAGCCACTCGCTCACGTTGAATCCGGCCGAGGTGCTCCGGCTGTTTTCTCGCATCGGCTCCTTCAGACATTCTGGAGACATAACTTGGGAACTGGCTGGAGAAGGTCTGCAGGAAGAGGCTCTCACTTAAACATGTGAGTTTATACACACAGCCGGAGTTCATCACATATCTGAAAGCAGACCAAGTTTCATTCGAGCTTTCACAACCCCCCGAGAGCTAATTTATCTGATGTCTAAAATCATTTCCCTCAATGTGAAGTCACCTTTACAGTGGAAAATGTGACCGGCTGGCTAGTGTCACAGTGAGCCTACTGGAAATCTCAAGGTCACAGGTTTGATATCCGCGCAGATGTAACTCTGAGTTTCACCTAACCCAGAAAAGCACACAGCCTCACCTACAGACCCCTGTCCACATCATCTGTTCACAAAACACATGTTGAATCACAGGACAGGATTCGAGTTCAGCCCATGTGTCTTTCATCCTCACATGAGTGTGACGAAACCATCCGCCCAGGGAGGAATAGATATGCTGTTTTGTTAAGAAATGAAAGGGGGCGATCTAATGGGCTCAGTGGAAAAAAACTGGATCTCATTAGAAAGAGAAACAGAAACATCATTAGTGAGCACACAAACACTCATTTCCTCCGGTCGGCCATGGGATTGTATCAACATACGGCTTTTGTTTGAAAGCCGCAGATATGAAATATGGACGTGAGTAGGAGCACTGCAACTAGACCGAGATCTACTAACCCACACCCCTCCTCAACTGTTAGGATGCACACGCACACACATGGCCTTACTAGCACCACATCCGGGACTAGGTGACACTTAGCCCCCTTTAACTTTCTGCCAGATGGAGGTCAAACCTCAAAGTTGCACTGAACTTCAACAGAGCCAGAGCAGCCTCCTGTGTACTAATGAGGATTTATAATGTGCTGTTATTGTTTTATGGATTGTAAGTGAGTCATAACATCTGCATGCAGAAAGGTTATAGATACATTTGATGCAAAAGGGCCAGAGTGCCTGACTTTGATTGGCATTGACACTAAAAACTTGCGTTAAAGAAAACAGGACGAAGAGCCGTGGTTGCAGCACTGAGGTCGTATAGAGCAGTGCTTCTTGCTCAATGTCAGTATGCTATGTAGCATGCTCAATATGACAATGCTATGAGGTTTATGTTTTGATATAAAGTTTAGCATGTAGCATGTGACATAAGCAAATTGACAGTACAGCTGAGGTTTATGGTATTACCTCACCTCATTACATGGGTCATAAACCAAAGTGCTGAACTAATTTATAGTTTTACCTTTATTATTAAAATATTGACCCGATGAAAGCTCCATAAAAGAGGATTCATCCTGAGGAGAACAAGATTCAGCCTAACCACATTTTATGGCAAAACATACCAACTAGAAAAATCATACTTTTGGTGACAGGTCAGGAGAAGACAATGGATCATCAAAGTCATTAGGACTAATCTGATAAAGATGTAATGTTCTGACATTACATTGAAATTAAGCCAAATATATTGTTTCAGACAAAAATGGAGTCATACATCGACACAAACAAACATGCTAAAAATTGGAAACCTGATCATCATTTGGCAGATCTGTTTCAAACTGGTAGCGTGTTTAAACTTGAATAAGATTGAAAAATGTGACTGGACCAATTGGTAGTGGTTTTGTGGTGAAAGCTTGTTGGCGCAGAGATCTACATTATGAATGGGATCTCCTGTAATCATGTCCATGATGCATGATGAGTACATCAGTATGTCTTGATAACAGTGTAGTGTAGTATGTATGGTCATAAAGAGTGGAAGCAGGCTCTCTGGTTTGCTGACCCTGAGTCTGGGTAATCATGGAGCGGCCCAGCTCATTCACAACACCAGCTACTCCCGTCCTACACAGCCACTCACTCTGCATAGTTATGCTATTTGTACAGTATAAACATTTCTGGATGATTATATATAATTATCCAGTGTAGCCCGGGGGCACGGACATCCACAGTGACTCATAAACACCCCACACACACACACACACACACACACACACACACACATACTCATGAACGGACTGACACAAACCTGCACATGCTGACCTTGGGGATTCTCATCCATGCTGAAAAGTGTTTACTGAGTAATAAGGTAAATGAAAGAAGTCAGGGACATGCTCACTGCCAAGATCCTCTCCAAATAAACAGCCCTATTAAATATGTTCATGTCAGTTAAGTCACTTATTGCCACAGTCCCTTTGCTCCCACTCTCGCTCTCCGCTCGCTCTCTCAAACCTGCAGCGCTGACCGTGGAGCTTCATTCATCGCGGCCGACTTCTCATGTGTGGCTCTCTCTGTCTTTAACACCATTGGTTGGAAGGTGTAAGTAGGCCACGTAATGTCAACACGCACACTCCCAGCAAGCATTCACGCTGTCACCAATCCCGCCCCCTCGCCTCACAGATACCTTCTTATCGCCCTCCGAGCTTGGCTGTCAATCACGTGTTTTTTGAAAACGCCTGGTCTAATTAAACCCTCACTGAACTAGACAGGACATGCTACATTTTACAGCTATGTCTGTCAAATACACAGGGTTGAGACTTTCACCCCCGCCCTCTGTCTCCTCAGTTTCAGACCCTGGTCATGTTGGCCTGCAAACACACAACGGACGCAGTCAGCGACACTGTCAGGTTCCTCTCTCTGTACAGAAGCCCTGTTCACCAATCCGATCTGTTTTCATAGCTGCTAGCTGATGATTGAGTGTTATAGAAATATGTTTACTGCTGGTTTTCTATAGAGGTGCCATCTTTTCATCTTAAAGTGAGACAAAGTTTTAAAAGGGGAAATAAATTTGAATTCATAGGAACAAAACAGGTCTCCAAATCCAGTGCAGTGTGGTGTTTAGCTGCCTGAGTTGTTCTTTTATGGCTGTTACATTAGGTGCTAGTGCTGAAGGACTCAATTCTTGTTGAGTGTTTTACCAATTACATATAAAATATTTAACATTTTAGTAAAAACTTGAATTCAGTAGCAATACAACTTCCTTGCTGGGTTCAGTGCACTCATCTAGCTAATGATGGCAAAAGTTTGCTAACAATTGCAAACTTTCTACAGACATGGCTGTTTAATGGACTGACTCAGTTTTCCATTCTTTAGAAATATAATTAAAGATTGAGCAAGTAACACTTAAAGAGACAGACAGTAAAAAAGATATGATGGCTCCCCAAAAGTAAAACTAAAGTGCCTCTATCGCCCCTGGTGGCTGGCTGCAGTATAGGTTATAAACCCCGCATCTTTAACATTGGGACAGTCAATGTTTGATTTTGATTACTGACTTTGAGCTATTGTGTTTAAGTATCGAAATTAGAATGATATTTTTCTTTCCTCTTGGGAATGGAACTGTATCTCCTCCTGTCTGGTTGAATTTGGGCTCTGTGGTAGCATAGAGAGCCTTCAAAAATAATCGGACCTCGGAGATAAAGCAGCCGGATACAAAGCCTGGCCAGGTTAGCAAGTGTACATTATTGTCATTAATGTTTTTTATTTATTCATGCATATAAAAACATACAATCAAACTCAAAAAACAACATTTATAACAGCATCAACAGACAGTATACTGTTACGCACCTGGCCTAGGGGCGCCAGGCTGCACAACAAAAAGACGGGAGACAACAGTTTCTCAATCCAAATAAGTATTTATTCAAACCAAACGAATCCTAGTGCTCAACTTATAATAAAAGTCCTCCCGCCGCGTCCAGGGTCACGTTGCCTCCCGCCACGTCCAGGTTTTGAAGGAGGTAGAGGACCTACACAGTCTATTATTAAATGTTCAAACGGCTGGCTAATGGCCGGGATGGGATACAATGGTACTGGTTTCAACTTTTGATTAGGCTTGTCAGTTAACTGGCATGTATGACAAGTTTTGATAAATAGTGACACCTCTCTCTTCATACGAGGCCAAAAGAAATGCCTAAGTAGTCTATCGTAAGTTTTTCTCACACCAGCATGTCCAGACTCATTATGCGCTACTTTTAACACTAACTGGCGAAGTTTCTCTGGCAACACAATTTGGAACACTGGTTCACCCACAAACCTTCCTTTATGTGACAGCCATTTTCTCACCAACAATGAGTCCTGCAGAAAATACCCACAAGCACTGTCAAACAGCTCCTCCTCTGGCCGTACCAATGGAAATATCTCCTTCAGATAGGCATCAGCCTGCTGTTCCGCAACCAGATCTGAACGGGTTATGGACAATGGAAAATCAGAAAGAGGTATCGAAAACTTTTCAGATACCTTTGTCTTAATTGAATCATTTAAATGAGATTTATTTTTTAACTCAGCCATTGCACGGGTCACCGCACACGCTGTAAAAACCTCTGGGAAGTCATGTTCACATTCATCAGCTTCCTCCGTTACCAAGGGAACAGAGGTCACCACTGCCGGCGGCGGCGGGACCCCAGCGCAGACCTTAGCACCCCCCAGGTCGTTGCCCAGGATCAGCGTCACACCCGGAATAGGCAGTGCTGGGAGCACAACGAGCTTTGCTTCTTGAACTGCTCCAAAATCATCAAATCTTGTAAGCCTTCGAAATCTTCCACCTCCGAGGCGTTACACCAGCGGTTAAAACTCGTCGTCAAATCACGTGCAAATTCCAAATGACTTTGTCTGTCATGTTTCTTCCAAAATCGAAACCGCTGCCTATATGCCTCAGGAACGAGCTCGTATGACTTCAGTACCACCGCCTTAACACGGGCATACTCTTGACTGTCAGCCGCATTCATAGCCGAAAAAAACTCTTGCGCCCTGCCTGTTAAGACGCACTGCAGCATCAATGTGCGCGCCGAGTCAGGCCATTTACGCACATCTGCCAACCTCTCAAACATGGCAAAGAATGCCTCGGGATCACGTTCGGAAAACTTGGGCACCAGACGTAGATTGCCACTAATGTCAAACCCCCCTGCAGACCGTTCTGCAGGTTCTGAAAACACTTGTGCAGCCGCTGAAATCTTACCATCCCCTATCAAGTCCAATCTATTTTGCTCTACCTGCAACTTAGCCTGTTCTGTCTGCTGTTTCATTTTTTCAATAGCATACTCATTATCTAGCCTAAGTTGTTCCTGATCAGTTTGTAATTTAGCTTGCAAAATGATTAATTCTCTTTGTTGGTGGTCCCGCTCAGTTTGTACTTTAGCTTGCAAAATGATTAATTCTTTTTGTTGGTCGAACGTCAACCCTGACATAGCTGCTGGTGAAGGCACCGCCATTGCGGCACCTACTGCGGGAGAAAGAGACGCCTCCTCTTTCTTATCCCGTTCCTCAGTTGAAACCGCTATACCACATAGCTCTCTTTTCAAGACTTCCAACAATGTCTCCTTTAACCTTCTATCACTAGCTTCAATTTTCAATCCAAAACGATCTGCAATGTTCAGCAATTGATCTTTGGTGCATTGATTTAAGCGCTCCACCGAGGGAGACTGAACAACGTCATCCACTGTCACCATCCTGGGTTTTGTGCACTTTAAGAGCCTCCTAGCTAGCAAACCAAACAAAATACAATACAAGTGTCCCCCTAGCCTATATAAACCCCAGCTAACTCCACCCTCTTCGTGTGCCGGTTGCGGAGGATTTCTACGCACTGAAGGCCACCGCAAAGGCCTAGCTCATACCAAAGGGGAGGAAAGGCAACCAATAACTGGCTACCCGCATGGCCCCCTTAGCCGTGCCCCCGAGTCGAGATATTCAGTACGAACTTCTCGCTACTGACGCACCTAGCCACCCCCCGGCCTAACCCAACGAGCTATTTTACCCAGGCAGCTAAGCGCACCTACCAGGGACACTCGTATCAACAAATACAAAAAAAAACAGCCAGGCAGCTTTTGACGTCCCAAATGACGTTTACTTAGCTGCACAACTACCAGAAATAAACAACTCTCCAACCGCACAAAATGAACCAATCAGCTACCGTACTGTACTGAAATAACCAAACCTAATCAAAATATTTCAAATTAATTCAACTCATAACAATTAACTGCATCTCCCCAAAGTCCGAATAACAAGCCTGTAACATTGCTTTGTCTACTCACCGGACTGTTGACCAAACAATGGAACGACGGAACCTCCATTCACAAATCCAATACAGGAGGGAGACTAAATTGACGCTCCAAACTCACTGTACAACCAAATTACCGGACGAGCCCCCACTTTGTTACGCACCTGGCCTAGGGGCGCCAGGCTGCACAACAAAAAGACGGGAGACAACAGTTTCTCAATCCAAATAAGTATTTATTCAAACCAAACGAATCCTAGTGCTCAACTTATAATGAAAGTATGGGATGTGGAAGTCAGTAAGTCCGTATGGTGGAGTGTGTATGCATGAGTGGATTATAGGTGTGTGTTGTTTCAACATAAATGTTGAAAGGTGTGCATGGCTATGGAGCTGCAAAAGAACAGAGAGAGAAGGACTGGGGAAGCAGACTCTTATAGGGCGTTGGCACCCGGGCCCAGGTGCACGCCAATCACTCCTAATGACCAATCAAGTAGGTCTCTGCTCCCCAGTCCTAGAAACAAATGGAAGACACAACATACAGGGAACCGTCACAATACCCATCATACAACCATAAATACAAAGGCCTCCTGCAAATCGATATTTTCTTCTTTTTTTTCTTCTTGTTGAAACAACCAGAATGTACATCCAGCACAATGTCTACAAATTTTTCCATATGCCCTATCTACAAAAAAATACGGTCCCAGGCCCTCCTAAAATCTTCCTCTTCATTATTCATTCTAGCCAACATGCGTTCATAAGATGCAACCTCTGACATAATTTCCATCCATTTTTTAACCTCTGGGGCAACTGTACTTTTCCATACTCTGAGAATCGTTCGAGCAGCTGTGACCATCCCGACTTTTAAAACTACCCGATCATATTGCACGTGTACATTATCAAACACACCAGAGAGAAACGTCCGTCCATGTGCCCCACCTGAAAACATACAGTGCTGTTTGCCTTTAAATGGCCCGGCTGGGCCTTGATGGTACTTACACCCTCTGCATTGTTTACATTTGGAAATGGGTGCAGACAACACTTTTTATGAGAATGTTCCACCCGCAAAGACGTGATGTCAGCGCCGCAGCCTCATATACAGGGCGGGGCGAGGTAAACAAACACATCTCCCATCTTTCTCTCTGTCAATTGCCGGGGTCAGAGAAGGTAGGGTGAGGTGGGACCGCCTCTCTGTTGATTCACCGATTGAACTGCGAGTCTGGGCCTGAATATGAGCCAGGGGCCAGTGTTAGTAAACTGTGGAGAGACCAAGGGAAGTAACTCATCCGACACACACACACACACACACACACACACACACAGTGAGGCTTTACACTGTGCAAGGACCAAGAGAAGCGTCTCCTCCACGTTGCTCATATGCACTCACATGCACACACGCCACACACTGAAGAGCCACAAGCGTTGGCGGTAAACACTCAAGCCTCTCACAAGATGCTCTGTAAATATTTACTGCTCAGCCGGCGCTGCACGGAGAGGAACATGACGGACCAAGCTGAGCTGGTGGAACGTGACTGGCCTCAGCCAACCCCACAGGTCTCTAACCCCCTCCCCCCCCCCCCCCCCCCGTTCGCCTCTGACCATCACAAGACCGGACATCCACTGGGCAAACAACATAACCTTATTCAGCATCTGTGCACTGCGGCTTACCTTGGCTTACCTTGCGGCAGCTGTGGAGGTCGCTCAGCTGAGCGTGGGGCCGAGGGCTGCTTCCTGAAAATAAGGTGGAGTTTGTGTTTTTAGCTTCTCACAATGGTACAGTGAACGCTAATGTAAACTGTAACCTGTCATGGGTCATGGTGAGGTGAACGTTAGAAGTGAACTGAATAAAAAGACAAAGATTATCCTCCTGTCAGAAGAGTTTGATACTGTGTAACTGCATCCCCATCATTAACGTTTTTGCTTTTCTCCGCTTGTATAAAATGGTGAAGCTGCCTGTAAGCCAGTGGGGATCCCCCTCCACATCTTAACTGGTGAAGTTCCATCTGAATTCCAATAAAAAAGATATTTGGAACTTTAGCAAGAAGTTCATTCACACTGAACTGGCACATTTGCACAGTTTTTCATCCTTCTTGGTTGTTTGTAAACTTTTTTTTAAAAGTTGTTGATGATTTTGAGGGGAGCTAAACAACCCGCATCACAACTTGACCTCACCGTACTCTCATGGGATCAGTATCATTCAGTATCATTATCACTGAATCAGTATCATCATCGAGCCGCTGACGTTCTTGTATGTGGCCGACCCGCTCTACCTCTTAAGTCACAGATATTCAGTCTTCTGTCAGTTGACACCATTGTCTGCAGTGTGGTGCAGGGTGAGACTTGTGATGATAATGAACAGCAGTCTGTGATGGAAAACCCAATAAGTCCCAATAATGTATTTTTCTTTGACATGAAGGTAATCTGATTTATTGTAGATGTAAAAATGATTGTTGGTGCAGCTTTAGATAGGATCACTTGTTGAAGACAAGGCCGGAAAAAACAAACGTGTGTCTTGGTGAGGTAACATTTGCTTCCTGTTTAACCTTCTGTGATAAAATCATTAAAATATTTATGTGTGACAAGTGAAAACATTATACAAGTAATGTGTCTAATAACCCAGATATGTTTTTGCTTTAACATAAGCTGCCATAAGCCCCTAAAGTAAATGAAGCTGTAAGAGCAAACCCCCTGCATGTATTGAACAGAGACAAGGTGTGTTCCATTGCTTTACTATTTATTCAACTTTCCTTGTGTAACAGGAAGAATGTGTTTATTTGTTCAAAAGGTCCATGCTTAGGCTTTAAGTTACAGTCCCCACAGGCCTCGTGCTGGCTCTGGATCCAGTGTTCTGAAGGGATGGATCCCATTAGACTGTAACTCTGCCTTGTCTCTCTTGGCAGCTTTAAGAAAGACTCCGTGTAGATATCATCGGCCTTTATATTACAAAAAGTTACAAGAGTAATCAAATAAGAACCTTAGCCTCGAAGGGAACATTTGCTGTGTGATTCTTTTTGTTTGACTCTTACAGTAGCAGCAGCTGGGTGGGGTTTCAAGTCAGCTTCACACACAAAGACACACATTATACTGTACTGCACATTGTTTCATTGTGAGAGCAGAATAGTGACATAAAGTAGACAATCACAGATAAGCATACAGCAGGGATCTGTGAGGGAGTTCCACCATGTGCTGGTGACTCAGACCTCTGTAAGCAGGAGGCCGGTTTACTTTCAGTTTAATTATGAGCAGCGATAATAGCTCATTAAAGAGGAAGATTTTCCTGAAATCAAAGAAACATTTTATTACTAAATCAACAAAAAAAACTAAGCCTAGGGGGGGTGAGATCAAATGGAAGGCTGGACCGGTTCAACCATTATCTGAGTCTAATTGGGTTTTCTGACACAAAGATGATTTACAACTTCTGCTCTCCACTTTCTACCTGGCAGCGTGCCATCCATCTGGCCCCCATGAGCGCTGAAACAAAGTCTGAAAACTATGTGCGGTTACTACTTGACCCCAGGTCTGGGCTTTAACATGCCAAAACAATACCAGGACGAGCCGAGCTTCCCAGTGCGGCAGTGGAACACAAATAGTAACTTCTCGGAGCCACCACTACAGAGGAGAGGGGAAACTGACGGAGGAGGAAAAACAGCAGGACGAAGAAGAGGTGGAAATGGGCGGTGGCCAGGAAGCGGGACTCTTCCTGCCCTAATCACAAGTCAGAGAGCGTTTCCTTTCATTGTAGGTGCTGCGGACCCCATTAACCAGCAAGACCCCTGTGTGCACACACCAACACCACTGCATCCTTACACAGAAGTTCATCTTTTGTGGAAAACATGTAAAATGTTAACACACTCAATCCAACACAACATGTGGGTTTGTTGACAGACACACACACACACACACTCATATCCCCACACACACTGAGTCACAGGTACCTGGGTCCTTCTTGGCGGGGCCCAGCACATTGTGTGGCCCTTTGGCTCTGCCCTGATAAACACTTCATTATGAAATCCTGAGGACACAGTAAATATTTGCCGCCGCGCTTATCGGCCTCCCTTATCTTGGCGTGAACTCCGGGCATCACATGACTCCTGGGCCCTTTATTTAATGAATGCCTTTGCTACCTCTGATAACTTTGCCGAAAAAGCCTGCAGCAGTTTTTTCGGGGAAATCGAAGCGCCACAACAACAGGGGGCTTCATGCTGAAATGTAGGCCAGGGTTTTATACGGTCTAGACATGACCGAATGTTACACTACAATCAGGGCAGGGGAAGGGCTCTTTGTGCCCTGTTGCATGCTGGAGGGTTGCAAAACTTACTGTCCCTGTTTTACCTGCTCGAGTGCCTGATAGAAGAAACACATTTACAGCTGGGGAGTTAATCAGTTATGGGTTGATGGCTGGTGTTCAGTTCCCAGACTGATACATCCATCTCAGCGTGTCTGACCCCGGAGCACGGGGATATCACTGGCAATAACAGGTTTCTGATAGATTACCCCCCCACAGATCGATGGGTATTTGTATTTATGAGGTATTTGTACATTGCTGGGGTATATTCATTTCCTCCTACTTCCGTAAGTCTACTGCACTTCAGTTCAGACGGAACATGTACTCATTGTACTAGATATATACGACAGCTACAGTAACTTTCAATTAATTTGTTTTTCATAAAAACTCATAAAATACACAATACATATATTTAACTACTTTATTTACAAACGTGTATAGTACTGCAGATATGTGCTCACCATAGTAAATATCTGTCTAAAGTGAGTGTTAAATAAACTTAATATGTTCTCACATATATAAATAAATATTAATAAGAGGGAAAAATAACAGTGCATTATTTCAAAAATGATACATAACATAAACGTTGTGGTGATAAGTTGTAGGGTCTACATATACGTCTGCTTTACATGCAGAAGATCCTGGGTTCAAGCCCCAGTGAAACCATTCTTCTGGAGAGGTGGTGGTCTAGTGGTAGAAACTTGGACTATGGGCAGAGAAGGTCTCTGGTTCTACTCCACGGAGAGACAACAAAAGACGAACCTGGATTGATCTGTTCAAAAATCCAAGAGAATTTTCCCTACCCTGTCTTGTGCCCCTGAGCAAGGCACCTTACTCCCCCAACATCTGCTCACTGCTCTGTGTGTCCTGCACCAGATGGGTTAAATGCAGAGGATAAATTTACCTACCATTGCATGAGTGTGCTTTGCATGTCTGTGCATGTGTTTGGTATTAATAAACTAATCTTGAATCTTGATTAGCATTCTGTATTTACGGTTGTGAAATAAACAGTATGGAAACATTAGGTTTATAATGAGTTCCATGTTATGATTCTTCATTTAAAGATTCGATTTCCACAATATATAATCCTTCAATCAAGTTCATAAGGTAATGGAATAGATGCAAAGGTAAAAGTTTGTCAAAGATTCAGGTTCATCGTTGCAGAATTTGTTTTTAATTTCTATAAACTTCTGGTCTGTGACCTCATCCAACAGACGCAGACGTAGCCTCTTTTAGATTTTTCAGATTGAGTCTTTTCCCCTCAAATAGTAAAAACCATTAATCATCAGACAACTTCTGCCACATCTTCATGTAAACTACAAGTGGCTATTCTGCCGGGATGCTGAGTGTCAGTCAAGGTGACGTGCAGCTTATTGAAACATTCAAATCTCATCCTGATGGCAAACCCCCAGATGGACTTACAGCCTGAGCCCCCAACACAATTCAACTGGCGTTTCAGTGCCCGCAACACACACACACACACACACACACACACACACACACACACACAAACACACACACTTTCCATTAAAAAATTCCAGACCTCATTCCTCAGAAGGCGAGGGCATATCGCACACTGCCCTGTTTAGTGGCAGAAACTTGGACTATAGGCAGAGAAGGTCTCTGGTTCGTCTCTGGTTCGACTCCACGGAGAGACAACAAAAGACGAACCTGGATTGATCTGTCCAAAAATCCAAGAGTCTCCCTACCCTGTCTACTGGCCCTGAGCAAGGCACCTTACTCCCCTAACATCTGGTCCCCGAGCGCCGTACATGGTCGCTCACTGCTCTGTGTGTCCTGCACCAGATGGGTAAAAAGCAGAGATTAAATTTCCCCTTTGCATGTCTGTGCATGTGTTTGGGATGAATAAATGGATCTTAAAAAATCTTAAACTTAAACATTACACAATATGTAATATTGCGTACATTTTATTCAGTGCTATCAGTTTCGGTGGAGCTGCTGCTTTCCGCTCCAGAATCAGATTTGTCCTTTATCACGGCACATACCGACACTTAGGCTGTTCTTCCTTTGTTGGACAGGAGACAGGAATTCAGGCTGTTCCTTACCCTGTGGAAACTACCTGCTCTCTGTTTTTACTGTACGCTCAGGACAATGGGCCAATACTCGCTGCTCAAGAACCCCCCAAGGGTACTAGGACAAATAGTGTCACAGGGCAGCAAAGGCTCCACTGTACCAAGGACACACACTCCCCCACCCTCCTGCATGTCACAGGGCTTTCTCTTCTGGGGGGGAGAGGACTATAGTCGTGAGACATCTGATATTTTCATGTGAGCAACATGAGAAGCACAAGAGTCACGCTCCTGCCCATCATCAGTTCACGTTTTCGATGGACACGTCACACCTGTTGGATCTTCACACTCCGAAGGTAAAAAGAAATCACAGCTCGACAGGCCGCAGGTTTTTCGAAAAATGATTTTTATTGGGAGAACTACAAAAAAAATGTACAGTACAAAGTTAACAGTCTCACACTCAATTTGTAGTGAACTGACTCCCCAAAAAATATGACAACTCTCGCTGTCCTTTTGTCCGTTTTTTTTTTGTTACATTCAAAAAGCTTTACTTCTGATAAAGTAGTCAAAAGTACATAGTGCGCATCCCCCTGTACCTACTATGTACAAACCAAACGTGTTTATCCACTTCCCTCTCCAGCAAACTCAAGACTCAGACTAGATTTCAATATCAAAAAAAGAGAAAACAGAGAAAACGGAAATCAAAACAAGAGGAATGGGGATTTAGAGAGAAGTTACGGTTGTTTATCAGAGTGTCTGAGTGGTAACAACCTTAACAAAATGTTCAGAATCCAACACTACATTCAGTTCAATCTGTGTATAAAAAGATGCCATGTAGGAAAAATACTTTATTTGGTTAATTTTAAGGCATGTCAAGATGGTGAACCCCGTAGGCACTACACAATAATACTGGGGCACAAGGGATTGCTACATTCTTTAGCACGTGGCTGGAATCACAGTGTGACCTCGTGCAAACAGAGAGAAACAAAATTTAAAAGAAAACAAAATACTTTTTGGTTAATTTATTGACTTGGGTTCTTTGTCACTGAAGCCTGATCTAGATCAAGAAAAGAATTAAGGTTTGGACGGTCTGTACAACCACACTGTTTATACATTCTACAGATACATCTAAATAGGGATCCCAAAAAAACAAAAAGCCTTCTACAGCACTGACACAACCTCAAGAGCAAACAGCAATCACGCAAACCTTTTTTTAATAAACGTAAACAAGGAAACAAAATTAATGAAATAAATATCACATACGTTCTCTTAAATTAAGATTTTTTTTACTCATTTACAATAAAAATAACCAAGTGAAGTTACAAAAAAGGAGAAAAAAAAACAAAATATATATATTACTGTGAAAAGAACATACACTCCACTTTATGCAGATTAATAATGGCGATCATAATTTAAACATAAAAGAATATAGATCTATTGCTTCATCATACTTGATAAATACAGTATGGACACAAATTACCAATGTAGCCTATACTTTTTTTCACAAGATAATAAATAAGTTAAATAGTCCATAGCCAGTTATGCACCGCTATGCAAATCACTCAAAAAACCGCTAAAAAAATATATATTCAACCATCAGCAGTGATTTCCCCAAACAAACCCAACTCAAGAGTGCTTTTTAACCAAGCAACAAACTAGACTAACCAAACGAACCACTGGGTGGCGCTGGGAGAAGATAGGTCTGGAATGGAAGTTGAAGCTTTCAGAGAGGAAGAGAAGAAGAAAAAACAACACACAATTCGATAGAAGAAAAAAAAAAGTGTTACTTTGAGTCAAGGCATATTCTTGGCAGGATGGAGGAAATCTGAAACCGCTTAGTCTCTTCTTGTCAAGTCATGTTACACACACACACATCTAATCCCAGGAAAAGTGTGGCTTGCCTGATAGAGCAAAAAGGGAGAGGGGGCTGCCATGAGCCCTTGGGCAAGGCACTGATGGAATGCCTTCTGTTTGCTATCTAAGTTTTAATACAGCTATATTACATACAAGAAAATAAAAAGACTAAACTAATGCCTTGTCAAGGACACTTTAAACTGGATGAAGCTTTATTGATCCCTGTGGGTGAGTTTCTTCTCTTGCCCCCCACCAGGGAGGTCAGAGCAGGGTCAGCACCCCTGGAGCTGCTAGGGACTCAATGTCTTGCTCAAAAGGCACTTCAGCAGGGTGGATGCCGCTGAAAAAGGGGGCGAGTGGGGGGGTCTCAACTGGGATCCTCTGCTTGAAGGACAGTCTATCTCACCTCCACCTCCCCCCTCAGACCCGTCCATACAATCCGTTTGAGAAACAAAACGTGCTTCAGTCATCTGAAATCGACAGCCTGCTGAAGATTGGCAACCGTCTCCCCGCGTCCAGACTCGGCGACTCGGAGCCGCTGAGGCTCCCGGAAGAGCTGAGGGACCCGCTCGCATAGCTCTCCCGGTCAGAGAGCGAGTCTGGCGGGCTGCGAGGAGGCTCGAACACCGGCGACTCGCTGAGGCGGCGCAGCGCCTGCAAGTGGCTCATGTTGTAGGTCGGAGGGGAGGGTGGGCACACGCTGCTCTGCATGTTCCCGTAGTAGGCACCGGTGGAGTGGTTGTTGGCGTAGCCACCGGTGGTGTGCACTGCCAGCGGGGCCAGTAAGGCTTTTAGGTCCTGCCCGGGGAAGGAGAAGGCACTGTTGATGCAGGACATGGAGTTCGGGGAGAGCACATCATCGTAGAAGCTGGAGGCGCAGGAGGAGCCGGTGTTGGGCGGCGGCGGGGTCCGGGACGTGGGGCTGTCGAGCAGGGGGGACTCGAGTCCGTGGTGGGTGGAGAAGCCGGAGAAGCTGAGGCTGTGGTGGAGCTTTGGTCTGTCCCTCTGGCTGTAGCCGAGCTGCTGCGGCAGGATGTCCCTCTGCCCGTAGCCGCACATCTCGCGGGCCGACCGGGGCTCCCCCGTCTGCATGTTGGCGTTGGCGGCCGGAGCGGGCCGGCGCTCGTCGGCGTTGTGGATAAAGTGACACCGGGGACCGTACGGGCAGAAGCCGATGGTGTGGAAGGTGCGGCACGGCTCTGTTTTGTACTTAGGGTGGCGGGACAAGCTCCTCAACTCGTGGTAGCCGTGAGCGAACTGACATTTCTCCCCGTACTTGCACGACCCGTTCTCCTCGAAGGGCCGGCACAGCTCGGTCTTGTAGCGGGTGGAGTTGATCTGGGAGCCGGACTTCTGCTGCAGGACGCCGCGCTCCCCGTTCTCGCTGTAGGCTCGGTCGCGGAACTTGTTCTCCTTGTTCATGAGGGCCGTGGGGCTGCTGCTGTTGCTGCCGCCGCCGATCGGCATGTTCTCCTTCAGGCTGCCGTAGCCGGAGCCCACGTTGTACTTGTTGCCGTTGTTAATCGCCTCCACGTTGCTGGTCGAGTTTCTGCGGAAAAAGCCCGGCGCGAAGGGGCTGCCGGAGCCCGGAGACGTGACCGGAGCGCCCACTGCCTTCTTGTCCAGCATGCTGTTTATGTGGAGGGCGTTCATGTTCATGCCTTTATCCTGCTGCTGGAGGAAAACACAGGAGTTAGACACAGATCTCAGATCGCAGCGCACCACATGGCGCGTTTAACACCCGTTTCCCAACTTGTTGCAGCTCCTTCGCACGCTGCCTCCCCGGGAGCGCACCACTGACAAACAAACTGATATTTACCTTGTACAGCATGTCCATGTCGTAGAAAGCGGACAAGACGGTGGAAGACATCTCGTTTCCCCAAGTTTGCAGGCGCACTCCCTCTTTCATGGAGGACCGAGCAGGATCCCAGTATGCGACGAGCGGTAGTTTGTGCCACGACTGGTTTTTGGTGGCGGAAAAGTTTGTTTTGAAAAGTTGCTTCGAGAGGCTGGACGCGTGCAGTTTTCTCGCTTTTTCCCTCCTCTTAAAAAAAAAAAGGTCCGTAGCAGACGAAAGAGAGTGGAGAGGGGACCGGGTCGGTGCTGTTGGAGTTGTAGGTGTTCTGTATTTGTCCTCCCCCTCAGGAAGCGCAGAACCAGACAGCTTCACTGTGCGCACTCGCCTCCTCTGCGTCAATATAAACGCTTGGCGCACCTCAGGGAGGGGCGAAGGGAAGTCGGCGCAAAGTTTTTTTCGGTCCCGAGGAGCCGCCTCCGTCTCCTCCTCTCGCAGAAAAAAACACTTCCATGCACCGGTTGGCCGCCTATTCTTCATCACCACGCCTTGAAATCCAACCCCGGCTGCCCCTCTCCTCCCCCGCCTCCTCCTCCTCACACCCCTCCAAAACTTTTTTCCCCTCTTTTTAATCACACAACCAATCTTTGTGGATGTTTTTCTTGTGTTTGGGGGGGGGGGGGGGAGCAGCCAGTTTACAGTGCACGTTCATACCTGGGCCCTCATGTGAAGCCGAGGCGAGGAGGTGCCTTGCTAAAAGGCTCCCTCGCCCCTGCACCCAAAAGATCTGGGGTCCTTTTGAACCGCCAACAACAAAATCCTCCGGCCCCGGGAAGCACCACACTTTGGAAGCTGACACATGTATTTGTAATGGACGGAAACTCTCCCTCCCTCGCCATCCCTCTCTCTCCCTGTGGATGGGGCTGCGACCGCAACCAGGAGCGGAGAGGAGTCCAGGCAGAGTGCAGCACAGTTTCTAGAATCCGCTCGTTGCATAATACAACTTCCAGTCTACTACACATGGAAAAACAGACCCGTTAATACCCACTGTGCTCACATGACCCACTTCAGCGCCATCTCAAAGTCTACCACTGAACTTCCTCTAAATCCTCAGATTAGAAACGTGTCACCTTTTTTTTCCAAACACGTTGAGTCATTATAAACACAAAGTGAGATTTGCTTTGGGTCATATATTATTTTTTTCCCTGAGCACTCTCAGCTTCTCTCCTCCCTTGTTTTCCCCCAGTGTCAGAGTCAGGGCCCAGACTGCAGGAATGCTGCTTTCCTCTCGTTTCCCGCGGGTTAACACTGCCCCCATGAGAGCAGAGTGAGAACTGCCTGCGAGGGGAAAGGGGCGCCCCCTGCTGGGCAGAGCCGGAGCAGGATTTAAAAAGGCACATTCAGGACAAACTGGCTGCAGTAATGTCATGTTTAGTCGTTTCTTCACCTTTTGCTGCAAAACCTGCTTCCTCATTTTCTCCCCAATGAAAACCCCCCTCCACCCCACCCCTAGTTGTAAAGTCAGGCAGTGCAGTGTAGTGTAGTTGCACTAAGCTGCCCCTGTCTCACCGTGGTGTAACCTTCCCAGGACGGCAACACGTCCACATGGAAACGTCAAACTACAGCAGCTCTTACTCTCGGAGTTTGGAAAACCGCATTGGAAAAATTGCAGCGCTGGCGGCAGAGAGCAAGACTCGACATCAAAACTCCCAAAGGCTGATATTTTGGTGCCGAGGCTGTAAAAACAAAAAACTTGTGCGACACATATCACCAGAAATTGCAGGTTGCTGCGACACTTGTAACCATTAAGTCTTTTCCATACAGGATCATAATTGTAAGACTGGTTTAAAAATGATTTTTCTTTCAGTTATATATTTTAATATTCTCCTGAGTGCTTAATGGTTTGGTCGGAGAAGGAAAGAGGGAGGTTTAAAAAAAAAAAAAGGGAAAATAGCAACAGGCGAAAAACAAGTGACATAAGAGGTTGGAATCTACTACTACCAACCCTAAAATTAGGCTGAGGGCTGTCCCAGGACTATTTACGCATTTGCAAGATGTGATAAATAGTTTAATGTGAAGGACAGACACGGCGAAGCTCCTGAGAAATCCCTTGAACATGTCCTCGTCCCAAACCGCTCTCTCCCATCACACAGCTCTGTTTTTATTGGGGGATGTCGAGCTGTTCCAAAACATTACGTCAGTTTTACTGTAACAGGGAACATGGCTACCAGGGAGCGAGCAGGGTCCAGCTGTATGAGCAGGCAGCACAAACCATGCACGCACACTAACTCACACACACACACACACAGGACAGTGGACCATTGTGCCGTCCTCCTAATTACATAACCAGGAAAACTAGAGGGAAGAATAAAATCACAGTCCAATGGAAAGAATCCTGCAGTAAATTAAATATCACTGGAAAAGCACACCTCGTATAAGCATACAGTAGGAGTCGAAGCGTACACTGAAATACAACTTTGGTGACGTGTCAGCGCAAACACTTGATTTCACAATCCCATGCCTCGGCCATAAAGCTCGCCTCGCTGCACAATCACACCATTGAAGTTGGTGCTTGAAGCTTTAGGCACCGAGTTGTTTTGTTCCAAACTTTAAATCCCTGGTAGACACAGGGAAAGCAGAATGGTCCGTTTGCTCAATACTGAATACTCAATACTGTCGTGTGACAGATTCCTGCTGATAAGAGAACAGTGCATCAAGTGTTGTTGTGTACAAGCTCGCGCTGAATTGTTGTTATGGCTTCACAACTTTCCCACAGGTAGTCACATCATATCAATATTGTCTATTTCTTCTTTTTCCTCCTCATACAGAGTTATTAACGTGAAAGAATTGAGACTAACAGCTATGACTTTCCTTGTAAAAAAAAAAATGGCGCATTGAAATCATGTAGTATTTTGGGACATATTTATTTAAGAGACATCAAGGAATAGTAACCATAACAATGAAATCTGATAAACATTGAAGGCAAAATTCGTAGGAAAAAGTAAGAGACAAGTACAGAGTAAAAAAAAGACGACAAAGCCGGTCTGTGGTCTTGTGTTCATTTATCTGAAAACTTTCCTGTTTTGGAAATATAAGGAATTATGACATACAGACAATTTCCCTTGAAAAAGATATTAGAGATTCTCTACTTCAGCCTCTCCAGCACATCCAGAGCCAGTGTGGCCCTCTGGTGCCACAGGCTCAGACGGGCATGCTCCGCAGTGCAGGAGAACTGGGGCAGGGCAGGGAGGGAGTCCAGGGCCTGCTGGGAGCTGAGGGCCATGGTCTGGGCCTGGGCGGATAGAGTGTGGAGCCGGGCTTGATCCAGGATTACTGCTCCTGGGTGCTGGCACTGCTTTAAGGTCGGGATGAGGGAGGTGAGGTGTCTGTGAAGCAGCTTCACCCACTGGACAGGCTCGGCCCACAGGTTCAGATCCCCTTTCTCAAACAGGAAGTCCTCCTCATCCTGGTCATAAGGAAAACGACAGTTTACTAGAGTGCAAGTTAAAGATGATTGTTTTCTGGCTACTAGAGGACAGTGGAACAAGTTGTGTACCATTGACTGTATACAAAAATGGACGACAAGACTGCTACGAGTTAAGCCAAAGCATCTTGACCGCCACCTGGTGGCTGGCTGCAGTATGGGTCTCCATGTTCCTCCATGTTAGTGGATGGGCAAAATTAAAAAGTCAAAGATTACGTCAAACCAATATCTCTCAAAGATTATTCCTGTCATTTTTTGTAGTTCTTATCACACCAATGTTTGTTCAAGGGATAATGTATATGGTACCTTTGGTTTTATTAGTAATCTGATGATGAAAACAGGGTGACATGATTGACAGCTGAGATTGACTCTGAATTGGTAAAGGGTGCATATCGGCGATTCCTTGCTACCATGGCTCCATCCCGATAGCTACATCGAAGAAAGATCCAAAATGCACAAGATGGCAGCGTCTGTATCTGAAGTATTTTAGCTTAATCTCTGGATAGTCTGAGGAAATGGAGATGTGTCATCCATCTTTACATACAGCCTATGTTGTAGACATACAACTGACATATTGTCCCCTTTTTGGCCAACTTGTTAGCAACCAACTACATTTTTACAAATCAACAAACACAAGGCAACATTAGTTTTAATTTCCAGTGGTGTTCATTTCCAGTAACTAGGCAAGCTGCATGAAGTTATTTTTATCTTCGCTGAATCACCAACACTGATGAAAGCAGTGAAAACAGACAAACTGTGATCTGGAAAACCAAAACATTGAGCGCAAAGATGCAAAAAATGGACTATTAAACTGAGTGGAACTGCAAAATTAGGTGAAAAGTCTCCCTGGGTTCATCACTATGCTCAAATTCCACATTATCATTTGACCACATCGTTAGTAAAACAACAGTGAGTAGTGCAGCTTTAAGAATTTAAGATAGATATTTGGACAATCAGCCACAAGAACCAGGAGTTTACAGTTACTTGCTCAAAGCTGTTTGACTCGAGTCTTGAGTAGAAAGAACCCAACAATTAAACACGCACCAAAAACAAAACAAGAAAATAAACACAGTGGTCGGAGAGCAGAAACCTTGGTAGCTATAAACTGCCCAGATACTTTGTCTGCTACTGTGAGTAAAACAAGAGCAACTATAAAAAATATATTGTTCTGATGTGCCTAAGTTTCCACTCTTTACAAGCAACTTGAATTACACTCTTAATTTAGCATAAACCAGTGTTCTATCATAAAACACAAAGATGATGATATTGTTTTTCAAAACTAGTTTATTTAACACTAGGTCGACTCTTGCTTAAAGTCCCTCGAGAAGCAGCACTTGTAGGGATTCCTCTGTTCATGTATTCATTTCTTACATGAAAAGTAAGTGGATGATCACATCACAGTGTCACAGTTTTCCTGACAGAAATTAAAACTGCGACAATCATAAGCGAAAACATTTTTGGGACATGTCGTCTACTGTCTTACAAATATCTTGGTCCAGTTTGTGATGTTCTTGTAGCGCATTGTATATGGTCAATATATTATCTGCTCTGGGGGCATTGATAATACTCTGCTCCTGTGTGACCGCTGAGTGACACTCACCAAAGAGGAAGCATCGTCTGCAACTGCCTCGTCATTGTCGTCTTTGTCTCCCAGCAGCCACTCGGTCAGTGCGAGGACACCAGCGGGAACCTGCCCCCACAGCTCAAACAGCCGACACAGGAGCCCCACGCCCCGGTCCAGAGCTACAGGAGGACACACTGACACACCGGACATTTCTGAGGACAGACGAGACAACGCATTTACTGAGTCTGCAAACACTGTTTTACAGTAAAGTCTCAAAGACACAGTAATCCATAATGAGCACAACCAGAATAAGAATGAACAATAAACAAGCATGTTGAGAGATCATAAATCATGGGCGGAACAAGTGGATAATATGCATTGTAAGCTACTGTAACTGTTATTATTGTAACTGACATTTAGTATAATGTTATGCTTTTCAAATCTAATATAAAATGAGGTTTCAGATCGGATGGGTTGACATTGTTCTGTTATTAGCATTATCAACCTGTTTAAAAAGGTTAAGTCTAATTTATGCTCAATGTTAGATACATACAGTTAAACTTTGCGCACGTCTCCTGAAAGGTTACGGATACGAACGAAACAGATCAGTACCAATGGAAATGGTGGGGGGCAGTGTAGCCAATAGTTCAGTTGGGACCATTATAAAGACAGGAAGAAGAAAGTTTAGGAGACTTTGAGAGACTTTGTGAATTGGTGAGAATCTTCATGCATCTACTTCCCCCTTTGTATTTCAGGGAATCACTGACCACCACAACCTAACTGCTTTTACCTCTTCCTTATGAGGTACATTATCGCAACCTCCTCCACTCTCGCCATGTCTACGTTGTCAGACACTCTGGACACTGCGCTGCCCTCTACTGGATGTATTGCTTAGCAACCCTGCCAATGTAAAGGCTACACGGAAGTATGAGGGCGGAGTTAATGCCACAACTGATTGAGTTAAGCATGAGGGAGAAATGTGAGTCCCGAGGGTTTTAACCATCTGTATGGCTAATAACCTTATGTATTAAAAATCACAGTCATGTCAAGGAATCAGACTAGAGATTAAAAGAATCTGGTTACCGGCATACAATCTCTGGAAGAGAAAGCCAATTACTCAGCTATATACAGTGTCCACAGGTTTCTCAATGGGCTCCTACAGCAGTGCATGTGAATGAAATAATCCATGCACATGGAGTTTTGTGTAATGCGGTGGCATGAAAGGAAAAACCATTACTTGTACTGGTGTGTCCCTCTATCCAAAATAATTAAATCCAAAGTCTGACAAACTGAAAACTGAAATAAATAATTCTAAATAACTCCAGTTTCCACAGCTGAACAGTGCACTATTTGTAAAATTCTAAAGGAAAATGTGCATGCATGCATGTCACTCTGCCACAAGTCCCAGCACAGGGAACAAACAGCATAGTCTGTAGGATTATCAACTGTGAAATATAAACACCAAGTCCGATTCATAAAGAGAGATCTGATTACTAAACACCTGCCCAGAAACATAATCCCCACTCAAAAACGTGTCATGGTGGGCATGTAGCCATTGGTGCTTGTGACGTAGCGATGATTGAATGATGCAGAGCTGATGGTGTGTTCCAAACTTATTTTGAACGACTGTGCATGTGTGTCTTCTCGACTCATAGAAGCAAAACATTCTGCACGTTTCACCAATACGCACATGCACGCACAGTAAAGCCTGAAACATGCTTCTGCGACTGCGTCTTTTCACGCCGCTGTGGCGCAAGACTCGTTTTCATTCATGCTTCCCCAACCGTTGCGCGTCTTACAAAGCAATTCCGCGCGAGAACACTAGGCGGAGTAATGCTTTTTGTCGAAGACGACCTTAGAGACGCCTTCTTTCTTCTTCGTCGATTGTTTATTTACATAGCCACTGCGGCTCCTCTTAGCCTTTTTCTGGCGGACAAATCCGCCAGTCAGTGACAGGTTATACAAGTGATCATACTATCGGATATCTTCTGCCAAGTGCTCTTCTATTTGGTCCATATTCGTTCTTCTAAATCTTCCGTGATTTCTGCCGGTATTATGGGGCATGAAACCAGAAATGCAGCTCCAGAAGGGATGTAGAGCAGACCAATCACAGCCTTGCGGGCTGAGTGACCTTGCGGAGCTTTGCCGTAAATTTTAGAAAAGGGGGTCGACACCCGTCAGCACGTAAGGAGGGATACATAAGCACGTAAGGGACCCGGAAGGGCTCTTGCGCTTACGGGCCCGTGAAAACGCAGAAGCATGTTTCAGGCTTAAGAGCAAACGCTCCACTTCCTGTGGAACGTCCACACACATCCCCCCCCCCCCCACACACACACACACACAGTTAGTGAAGTGTGAGACAAACTTCAAAAGGGGAAACATAAAGTTCAACTCCATCTAACATCACCAGTTGTCCTCGCAGCAACTATCTGACAGAGGTGTGTGTGTGTGTGAGAGAGTTGTTCTCCCAGCTTTACCATTCTCACCACAGCTGACACCCAGATAACACCAGAAACTTCAAAAGGCTTTGAGAGCCACTAGCCAAAACACTACCACCATGGGAAGAGAGGAGGGAGGGAGGGAGGGAGGGAGGGTGGAGGTACTGTATATAGACCCCATAGGCACACATACAGTGTAAAACACACAAACACGAATAGGGTCGGGAACCCAGATTGTTTTCCGTCTTCAGAGAGCAGGCGTATAATCAGAGCCGAGCCTGACGTCTGAGCGGAGAGGGAAACCTGGTCTGTGAACATTAGAGGCTGTTGATTGTACCGTATTAGAGGAGATTTCAGAGTTTAGGAGCTTGAATGACAAATTCCTTTCTTTAGCAAGAAGCGGCCTCACCCTGGGACGGCCCTTCCTATGATGTCAAGCCTTTACAGAGTCCTACACCTCTGAATAGGAAATTTTAGCTGCGTTCAATTTATCTACTTTTCTACAGAGGTTTTACACGTTGCTTAACGCGATTTCCCTCCTCGAGCTGTCGGTGCAAAATGCTCAGTTTCTCAAGGGGATTGTCTTTCACGCGGTTCCTGGTCTGAAGCTTATGAGTGTGTGTGTGTGTGTGTGTGTGTTTGTGTGTATGAGCGTTGTCCTATGTTGTTTTGTTTATTGATTTTGAATAACCTTGTCTCTGTATATGACAATATCCCTGCCAGTTGGTGAGTGAATGTGTTTGAGAATGATGGGGTGAGGCTGTGTATGTGTGTGTGTGTGTGTGTGTGTATGCATGTGGGTGTGCAGTTGGCATCCCCTGGCACACTCTTCATCCACTGGCACTCATTGGAGCTGGGCAGGGCAGGAGCGGGAGGGGAAAAACTTAACCCTGTGCCACTTGAGGAAAAAGAAAAACAGTTGAACCATTCTGAAGAGTTTTTTTTTTACTGAACTAAGATCTTTGGTTGCCTTGTTCCAGACGGTGGAAACTAGGTTTTTATAAAGAGCTTTATATGTAAATCGGCATCTTGAAGCACAACCAGCCCTTCACCCGGCCCACACTATCACCTTTATTGAGGAAGTGCACATGAGGGAATGAAAGCAGCCCAATGTGCCACAGCTTCCTCTTATGTGGACAGAAAACCACAAAACAAAAATAAAGAGGCTACAGGCAAGTAAGCAGGCTGTTTGATGCTGTAGGCACAGCAGTGCTTCCTGCTACATGCTAACACCAACATGGAAGTGTGTTTACATTTTTTAAAGAGAGTTAAACTGCACACAGGAAGAAAATGGCCTCACTAAAACAATTAACGATTTCATCACTCTGTGTGTAAGCCTTTTCCATTGCAGTTTACTTTTTCCTTAGATCGTGGCACAAGCTGAATGAGGGTCAGAGGTGAGGCTAGCACTGTGCTGAGGGGTCTTCCCTAGAGGACTTGAAGTTGCTTGTGGAGACGAGGATGCTTAACACACTTGGGATTATCGTGGAGAACATTTAACATCCCCTCCACGAGCTGCTCAACAACTTTCTGTAGAAGACGTCATCAGTTTTGACAAAGAACACGACAGGAAGTCTTGGCTTTCAGCTGCCGTCACGCTGCACAATGATTCTCCTGTGTGTTGGATGAGGAGATAGTTTACTGCTCACCTGGACATTGCCTCATATCTGTTACATGTATCTGATTGATGAGACCTTTCAAGGCTTGCTCTCTATATAGTAGATTATATTACCTCCATTGCACATGCAGCATGTAGTGTAGCTATAGTTTTTTCTTTAGTCTCAGTTTTTTTGATTATTTACATGATTCTGATTCATGATTTATTGGAGGTTATTGTGGGTTTTAATTCTCCCTTTTTAAGTTGAGAAGTGGCTGCTGCACCACTGCCATTTCCCCTTTAGGTTTTATCAAGTTCTCTTTCTCTCTCTCTCTGTCCGTCTATACAGAGGGATGTCAGTGGGGGTGTCGGGCTGTCAGGACAGTGAAATGAGAGACATCCAAAGCACTTCCCGCCCCCGCAGTCTTCCCGCTACTGGTGTCATCATGTTCACTATAGAGAGAGTTAATTCCTCTGCTCAGCCGCCCACATCCAAAGGATTTGGGTTTGAAGCCCTCCCCCTATCTCCCGCCCTCCCTCCAACTGACTGTTAAGCAGGGGGTAAGGGGGCACCCATCCCACCTGGGCTGTAAACTGCAGCCGGACCACTGTATGGGTCTCTCAGCTACACCTGCCCTGTCCCACAGTCACGTCTATATTCCATTCAGCCTGAGGGGGCCCACAGTGATCTGCATGTCCAGGGTTTAATCTATTCATCTGCTTCTAACATGTATATTATCAAACTCAAAAGTACATACAACTTGCCTTGTCTGAATAGTCTGAAAACAAGCCTCGAAACAATATAAAACAACAAAGAGTCGACAAAGACAAGACTTTCACCCAAAGATGGGAAAAGACCCGCAACGTTAACACACACACACACACACACACACACACACACACACACACACACACACACACACACACACACACACACACACACACACACACACACACACACACACACACACACACACACACACACACACACACACACACACACACACACACACACACACACACACACACACACACAGTTGTTACAGGCTTGACAGTGGAGCCGGGACACCAGGAAGTGCAGGTGTGAGATAGAGAGAGGTGTGAAATAAAAACAGACCCTTTACAGCGCTGACTTCCTCTGTAGACTGAGAACAACAACAACAACGGGAAAGAATAACACAACAAAGAGTACCAAAACTAGGTAGAATGGTAAGCATTAAAATAAACGTCTACTGATGATGCACTTATCAGTGAGTCCAGACTGTGGCTGTTGAAGGATCATATACAAGTCAATAGAAACCGGAAGGTGGATGTCTCCTGTCTGTCTCTGTAGTGAAACGTACTCATTCCAATCTCTGTTTCACTACCGATTGTAAATTCTCTGGTTTGAATTTAAATACCTTTTCAGATATGGAATAAAAAACACTGCTGGTTTCACCTATCTGTTAATATGGGTGCTAATATGGGATTAATCCCATGTTATTATGGATCCTACAAATCCAATTGACTATTTCCCATTGGTCTTATATTATTTGTATTCATGAAATGCCATAACTGTAAAACAGGGTTAGTCGACAGTAGAAAAAACACAGAGGCCAGTGCCTATGTTACAGCAGTAATTATATCTTTACAAATAAGTAAACGCACATTTAGATGCTGTGCCCATATACATCGTTTATAGATTTGTTGTCAAATGTTTATTTATTCATCCACACAGCTGGCATGAATGACAAGTTAAAGTAATAGGAAGCAGCATTTTTTGTCCCAAACTTAGGCTGTATATAATAAATAGCCCGGTTGCAGAGGCTGACAACTTGTACCAAAGACGTAATTTAGAGCTAGAGTCTGTCCATATTTTATAGCTTTGAATAACTAATTAAAACCAAACTTTGTGATAAATGACCACTTGAACATACATCAGTGTGATAAAAACTATAATGACAGAGCCATTTTTGAGAAAAGTTTTAGTTTTAATTTGGTCCCATCTGCTAACCTGGCAGGCTTATGGCCCATACTACAGCCAGCCACCAGGGGCTGATTGAGACGCTGTTTTTCGTGATTTTTCTGTCTGTGAATCTTTTGACTGTGAAAGTCGTCGTTACATAAATATTAGCAAGTCTGAGCTGAAGGTCCAATGACATCTGGGTCAGACTGCGTTTGTTTCACAGTAGCACAGGATGCACAACGAGTCTGCCTCAGCTTGACACGTCTGAACCGAGAATTGGCTTCACAGAGATAATCTGCACTCCTGTTATCTTCAAATCACGTCACAGCCAAGTATCACAACCT
Source organism: Platichthys flesus (assembly GCF_949316205.1). Taxonomy (NCBI): domain Eukaryota; kingdom Metazoa; phylum Chordata; class Actinopteri; order Pleuronectiformes; family Pleuronectidae; genus Platichthys; species Platichthys flesus. The sequence goes on along the minus strand of NC_084956.1, from coordinate 19,939,746 downwards.
GCTGCTTGACACTGTAAACACACTTCTTCAAGACAGCCTGCAGCCACCGGTCATAACTGAGACATGTGATTTTGTTTCACACCAAATCATTAAAATCTCATTTCCCCGCGCTGCCGTTTGAGTGAAACCTGCGAAAAACATCACTTGTGTTTGTGTGTTTTCACTGGACAGTAAAATAACAGCTTATTAATTCCAACAGGAAAGTTGAGAGCTGAAAATCCACTCTCCAGCACCAAGTACCTTCAGTTGTACATCTAGATAAATGAGTGATAGACAGGTCGTGGTGTGTTTAGTGAGTGTCCTTCAGCCTTGTCAGGTCAAAGGCTTCCATTCATCGCTGCAGGTGAACGAACTGGGGTAAAGGACACAGGACTTGTTCGCTTTACAGTGAGCCAAGGAGGTTACTTCAGGCGAGCCAGGTGATAATGGTTCACTGAGGCTGCCCTGGAAAATATGGACACGTCAGCAGAGTGTGTGAGGCCACTAAAGAGAGCTTAACACTACTTTGTCATTTGTGAAAAATAGGAAATAAGCTCATGAGAAAACAGACTGATTCCACTCTCACATTTGTAGGATGAATGTGAAATCGTCGTGAGCCTGTTAGCTTAGCACAAAGACTCGAAACAAAAAACAACAGATGTCACCAAAGTGAACAATAGGGAAAGGTTTGGGTTATATTTGCTATATATTTGCATATTACCTTAACCTTAAATTGTAATTTACCTTTATTGAACTGTCATGTCCTTTAATGTTTTTGTGGCGAGATTTTTTTTCTAACTTAATACCGTGTGCTGAGAAAAGAAAATTGTTTACCAAACTTAAATTGGTGCCATACAAATAAATTAGATGTACAAATGTTATTAATTGTGTTAACATAACTTCTTAACTTTAATATGAACAAACTTCATCTGAGTATTATCAGTGGAAGGATTTTTGTAGTTATACGTAATAGTTTTCTCTTTGCAGTTTGTTAACAGTGAGCTTTAGTGGTCCTGGTAGACCTCTTTTTTGTTGATCATGGTGAATATTTGAGTGATAATGTGACGATGGCTTGGAGTAAAGAAGTAGGGGCTCATATTTCAGTAGACACATGTCAGGGGGGTCTGTTGTGTGTGAATTCCTGTTCCATTAATAGCAGCTCTCAGTTAATCTTGTTTTACACTATAAACAATCTTCCGTATTTAATAGTCAATTGGAAATAATGTAATAATTTTGTCATTGCAATATTAAGGGGGGTCAGAGGCACATCGGGCTGTTCCTTTAATACACACAATATATAATTTAATTGTTAAACTCCTACAAGATGTACTTGACCACCTGATAAGTATATGTCAAATTAAATTAGTTTTAATTGTCAGGTCTGTAGGGTGTACGTCTCATTACTGTCATGTTTTGTTCAATCTTGCTCATTTGTTTAATAAAGGTCCCAATGTTTTTAATCAAGATGGGGGATAACAGTGCAGTTCAACGTCCTTTGACTTTTGTCTCCCCTCACCACATTTCTAATCACTGCCTTCTTATCACATGTCGTCCGATCCAAATCCCTCTGTGCTCTATATATAAAGTGATCCCTCTGTTCCTGCCCCGGCTCTGTCACGGTGCTGGAGGTCCAGTGAGGGTGAGCGGAGTTTGATTTCAGACCCAATTACTCTGGAGGTATTTGAGAGGGGGGCGGCGGTGGTGGTGATGCTGGTGGGGGGTTGGAGGGGCAGTGTGGGGGTGTTGGAGGGCAGGATGGGGTTAAATTAGATTTGCTCTTCCTGCCCAGGACAATGACTCCACTGTGGTTCATGGCTCTGGGAAGAAGAGACTTCACTGACCTGATGTGAATGTGCCCAGATTTCTCTCCCACATTGATTAAACAGGTTTAATTGTATTATGACTCATCTAAATTATAAGTACACAACTGTAAGTGTAAAAGGAAATTCATCTATTTCAAGTTTTTCAAAGCAGTTTATTAATGAGTCTTGCTCTAATTCATCAATGAAATTAATTAATGAGATTCATTTTTACCCAGTGACACGCACTTATAGCCCTGTAGGAGAAAAAACAAATATACTTAAGTGTTCAAACTAATTTTCTCAGTTTAACATTTTGGGAAGATTTATCCACTTTTTTTTGCTGTGAACCAGATAAGACATCAAACTTGTGTCTGTGCTGTCCAGCAAGACTATTATCACATGATTAAGACAACAATGAGTTTGAACATTTACATTTCTATATATTTCTTGACTTTCTGAAAGAGGAGGGCTGTTTAGCAATTTGGCCGTTTGTTTCCCTGAGTGTTTTGCAAAAGCCGTCTCTGTTCTCACATCTCTGGCTGTCCTCCATATCAAAGGGCCAGGAGTCGTTGCCTGCATCTGAAGCAGCTAACACCTCCGATACTTGACTCTGCAACGGCAGGTCATAAAACACACACACACACACACACACACACACACACACACACACACACACACACACACACACACACACACACACACACACACACACACACACACACACACACACACACACACACACACACACACACACACACACACACACACACACACACACACACACACACACAAAGACAGTTGTTTTTCCACTGGCACAGCACCACATTATAGCTATGATTTAACAACATGCTGCATTACTCTATTTCTGTTTCCTTGACACTCTGACACCAGCAGGTAACTATGCTGACCAAAGATCAGGTACAGGTCAACAAGAGAGACACACACCAGGTGTCTGCCATGGTGGGAGAGAACTCAATCACTGTAACAGCCGAGCTCTTGAAATCCCATCCAACATTTGACCAGGAGTCTGTAAAGTAAGTTCAGCTGCGCTAAAAAGAAGACTAAACAATAATACCCCATTTCTCCCAAAAGTTATAAAATACACCAAAAACAACTTGATCTCTATATCAAACTGATATATATATATAATAGACCCAAGATATAGATATATATATATCAGATGGAAAGGGGAATAAGTGCAAAAAAGAAGAGGAAGGACAGATTTCTCTTCTCTCCTTTCGTGTCCTCTTATTGTAAATATAACTTTTTCAGTGACAACATTTTAACATGTCACTGGAGGAACTGAATGGTGTTACTCGTAAAAAACAACCAAACAATTGATGGCCGAATTCCATATAGTCTCAGTTCCATGGTGTTGTTATTGTGCTGCCACACTGTGAAGACTTTCTGGGACTCCTGCAAGATTTCCTGCAATGGTTTTAAGTTCCCAGGAAAAGGGACTGCAGTGGAACGCTGCTCTCGATTTGTTCTCCTGGTGACAGCAGTAAGTGCATTCTTAAAGAAATTGTGACTGTATGACATTTTTTTCCATAGCTCAACAAGAACCAAAATGTCCTCCCCACTCACTGTTTTGTATTTAATTTTAGAACATCACTTGAGTTTAAGTTTTAAAAGTAGTATAATGAAATATTTTTCCACTGAAGGATTTTTAATTGTACTTTTCAACAGTCACTCGGATGTGAGTTCTTTGGGGTTTTTCTGTTGTTTTTCATTTAGATGAAGAACTCCACTCTTCTGGCCAAATCATTCATTCATTTGATTCAAGACAATTTCCTGTATCTTTTCTTCATCCTGCTCTGTGCGCACATTCCTGCAGTGTGTACGGCACGTGTTGAAATAAACTAGGAATTCTGTGCAATTTTCATGGTCAGTTTGGAGGTTGGAGTAAGTTTTGGAGCGGCTTGGCTGGAGGGTGAACGGCCACACAAAAGAATAGAGACAAAAACTCACCCTCATTACCCAGAGTGCATCCAGGAGGAAATGTAGGCGGGTTTACGGTAAGTAACACACACACACACAAGGCCTCCTACACACAGAGAAACACTGTAATCTCCAAATGAACAGTGGATATGGACAAAGGAGGATGGCCCACTCGATTTTACACACACACACACACACACACACACACACACACACACACACCCTTTCACTCACTTCTTGGAGAAATATTCAAACCTTCACTACAACGTTTACCTTACTCGAACCACTCGAACACGTACTCACCTTCAATTTTATGATTACATTCTGAGGACCAGCCGTTGCCAGTCCCACACACACATACGGACACCCAGTGTGTAATTATGTCTATTGTGTTCTCTTCCTGTTGTAGAGAAAACTTCTCTATCTTAGTCAAGTTGTTGAGCTTTTATCAGATTTTAACTGACAGCTTATCTGAAGCTGTCTGGCCTTATGTACATAAACACACACACACACACACACACACACACACACACACACACACACACACACACACACACACACACACACACACACACACACACACACACACACACACACACACACACACACACACACACACACACACACACACACACACACACACACACACACACACACACACACACACACACACACAGTCCATTTCAGGCTTTAGCAAAAACAAGCTGGAGTTGAGTCTTCCCCCATGACTCTGCCCTCCCATCCATAAACAGCGTTTCCATGTGGGGCTGCAGAGACTTTAGTGGAGATGTTCTTCTATCTTGTGTTATGTTATGAGATTCTATCAGTACCAACAGACACAATAAGGGTTGTGCAGGGAGGAAAACTAGCAAAATACAGGAAGTGAGTGTGGTGACGACAGGAAGTAGCACTGTGGCTGTTTGTAGGGGGACACTTGATAGGTGGCTGCTTTATGTTCTCTAAGAAGGAGGCAGAGAACTGTGAGGGTCCAGTCACTGGTGTCTGTATACCTGAGGTATTTTGTGAGTAAGGCTGGGCTACATATAATTCTTCAGAGAACTGACCTCAGACATTCCCAAAAAGATACTTTACTCCACATTCAAGCACACACAAATTTGTACAGCATTGGCACAATATATTCCCTAGCCCCAAACCCTAACCCTTAACCTAAACTAAACCTAATTCTAACCCTTACTCTAAAACAAAGTCTAAACCCCCAAAACAATCAAATAAAGGGATGGTCACAAAGTGAGGACCGGCCCAAATGTCCTCAATTTCCCAAAATGTCCTTGGTCCGTTGGTAGTAGTTTCAACCCTGGTCCTCACAATGAAGCTGTACAAGAGCACACACACACACACACACACACACACACACACACACACACACACACGCACACACGCATGCACGCACACACACAAAAACACCCTTACACTCTTGTGTCCCCTCTGCCAAACTAGAATTTAGCGCCCTTCATTACAGGAATTCTTTACCACCCTTTGCTCGAAATGATGTCATCGACCACTTTCAACATCAGCATGTGTTTGTGGTGTTTTTTATATTGGTGTGTGTCTATTTAATCATACGAGGGTGTGTGTGTGTGTTTGTATTTCATTGCAATATCCCTCTGCACTGACTCTGCTGTGTTTGTGAACATGGGTGTGTGCTACCATGGTTGTGTACAGGTCTGAAAAGGTGTATTTACGCATGATTTATAAGCCTACGTGTGTGTGTGTGTGTATGTGTGTGCATTATCATTTCCAATCTGAGCAGTGAGTGTGTACCTTTACTGAGCAGAGGTGCTGGTACATTAGCTATGAAATCAGAGGCTGAATCTCGGACTTCGTGGTCTTCATCCTGCAGCAATGTGAACAGACTCCTCCACAGAGAAACTGTAGTGAACAGACCTGAAATACACATAGAAAAAAACACACACACACACACGTGTCTTACTTTCATTCTGTGTTTCAGGCCAACACATTTTCTGAAAATTACTTACAATTTATATTTGGCAACACAGGTTGGACTTGTTAACTTTTGCTTTCTCATCGGAGCATTTATCGCAACTGCACCAGAGGCGGACATTGTGTTAAGTCGTGTTACATATTGCGATGTGTGAGGCTGTGTTTTGTCCAATCGCATTTGAGACTCACCCAGTGGCAGATGAGGGTTGGTCAACAGAGCTTCTGTAGAGTTGACCAACACCTTGGCGGCCATCAGCTTCACCTCCGCCGGCTGCTCTTCGCTGCAGCATGAGCACACCAGCGCCCCCCACTGAGCAAAACAAAACATTGCACTTGCAACCTAGAAAACATATTTTAAAGATTAATACCAATAACCCTTTTGCTTTTAAATGTATCGATCTAGGTTCCACTATGATACATCAAGAAAGTTGGCTGTGCATATTAGTGGTCATGGGAACTGCAGTACTGAGTTTGGGGTGATTTGGACAAGCTAACATTAATACAAATTTAATAAACTAGCGAACAGTGTTCTGTGGCAGTCAGTGGGGTGGGGGCTGTGGGCCTTAACAGGTGCAGACCTCAGCCATGGCAACAACATTGATAGAATTACTTCCTGTTTGTCAAACTTTCATTGTTGCTGAGCTTCACTGAACATTCAAGCTGCTCCAATGGTCTTTAGAGGCTGACAAAAATTACCCAGAACAACAAAAACTATGGGGAAGCAGGTCCCAAAAAAAGCCAAATAACATTATTAAGAACATGAATGTCTCTTTCCTTTAAAAAAAAAAAAAAAGTACAAATTCTCAGTCAAACAATCATGGTAGAAGCACATGTGGAGCTAATAACAGTGATAATGGCTGTTTAAGTAATTAATGCAATTCAATGTAATTGGTTGTGCTATAAGTGGCACCTACTATTGTAAGTTAATAAGTATGTTGAGATAAAAGGTGTGTTCACTCCTCCTCTTGATTCAGTGTGTAATGACTCTTCAGACCTTGATTGAGGGCAACGAGTAGAATGCTAAGCTACTAGTTACAACCAAAATGAGGCAACATGGCTGTTGGCTGCTTGTAACAACTGACACGTCATTCTTGGTCACTTCTGTATCTCAAGTCAGCACAAACTCTATAGGAATATGTGGTCAGAAATGATTAAAGCATACATGTTAATCATTCTTTACCTTTGGGTCAGAGTTCACCAGTTGAGACATCAGGGTTAGGGCAGCGCATTGGAGCTCCACACTGAAACACAAAATCAACAAACACGTTCATTGTCTAAATATTCAACTTATCAGCTTATTTTTGTTGCCCTTCACAGATTAGAAGTTGTTTTTCTCTTAACTTAATTAGGGACTGGGTGCAAAGTAATTTTTATAAATATTTTGTATAAAATTGACAATTATCTATGTAGTGGATCTTGAAGGTTCTTAGCTTCACTCTTCAATCCATTACATTGGAGATTAACATTAACGTCATTTTGGTTGCTTAATATTACAGCTGTCAAGCTGCTATCAAACCTGCCCTGAACTCCAGATAACCTCCTGAAATTATCCCGAGGGGCGGTATGTGAGTACACGTATATATGAGTCAGTTGCTGTGAGTTTCTATTGCCTAATGGGATGCAATACAGCAGGGAAACTTTCAGAGGATTCATCGCAAGTGAGAGGGCGTGTTGAAGATGTTACTCACACCCACAGACCTGTTGCTGAAAAGACCTTTAAGAAAACAAATATCGGGATGAAAAAGAGCTGCCAGTTACGTCAATACAGACAAATATGTAAACTTGGAAAGACACCGAGATTTGAGTGTTTTTAGTTATAAGGGCCAACACCCGTGTTGATGTGCTGTAAACACAGGTCTAGTATTGCATGTAAAGGTTCTGGAAGTTATTTATCACATAATCCGTGTACTGCTTCGTCACATAATTAACTTGCCTCAACTGCAGCCCGAAGCATTTTCTAGAAGGCTAACCCGTCTAACCTGCTGGTTGTGAGTCCACCAGTTAATGTGTGACACAGTAGAGCAACTGTCGCCTCCTGTCTGTGTGAAGACCGACGATATGATATAACTAAAACTCTTGATCATCCCCTGGTGGCAGAATAATCATACACCCCACTTCCTCCATGTTAGTAGAGTTACAGAAATGACAAACTAAAAAGCACACATCAAATTCAATTTTCTCAAAGTTCTCAAAGTGTTTCTGTCATTTTAATTAATTCATATCACACTGATGAGATTACATTTTCCTTTTCTCCAGTAAGTTTTGTTTTAATAATTATTTGAAGCTATAAAATTGAAGTGAAACGTCATGGTCAACAGCTGAGACTGACACGCGATTGGTCGAGCATGTGTATCTGTGGAATCGCTTGATACTACAGCTCCATCCTCAATTGCTACTGTGTAGACTCTGGCTCCAAATGCAGAAAATAGTAGAATTCATATTCAGGATATTTTTGCCTCATTTCTGAATTGTGTGAGAACCCGGAGATCCATCTGTAAATACAGACTAAAGTTATAACAACTGACCTATCGCCTATATAAAACGATGCCTTTTAGTGGTCCTTTACAAGGTGCCCACACATGAGTAATCAGGGTAAACGGGTCACAACAACTGTGTGACAGGGTAACACTTACCCAGTGGTTCAGCTAACATTAACTGTGCCAGGATCAGAACGGGACATCAAACATAAGGCCTATCAGGTCTGGGTCGGGCTCGGTTCCCATTGATATTTCTGACAGAAACATGCAGCCGTACTCTGGCAAACATAACACTCCAGTGTGGTCAACAACACAAATATCACTCAACTGTATTGACTTACTATCCACAAAAGAAGTGTGCTAGTACTCACCAGTGCATTATGGATCACAATAGCACCAGTGCCATTCAATCACATGGCAGACAAGGGCAGCCAGCAACCCAATCTCCTCCCTCCCTGGCTCTAATCATAACCCTGGGGCAACTCCAAAGGGAAAGTGGATCCCTGGGTCCAGAGATTGTGACCAGGAAAAGGCTTTACAGGGCTAAAAGCCTTTGTAATCCAATCCTCATTCAGGTCTGTATTCTCTTGTCGGGGTGAGAATAGTACAGCAGTGGCTTGTCAAGGAAGGTGTGTGTGTCTGTCAAAGGGTTTACAGTACAAGCACACCCACACACAAACACTGGAAAGGTACGTGCCAAATCATTTTGTGGTAAGAGAGGGCCTGGGACTCAGGAACTTGTAAGCTCTCACTGGAGTAATAGTGGGAGCCTGGCATTTGACACTAATTTAGGAATAATGTGTTGATTACAGGCTCTTAGAGCAGAAAGATCAGCTTTCATCCACATTGTTTATTTCTCTGGTTGCCTACTTTTAAAAACTACAAGTCTCTCTGACTGGATATGTAAATACTACAACAGTGCATGAACGACTCCAGGCACCTGGGTGCAGCGAGGGAACCTGTGTGTCTCTCCTCTATGGACTCTGGCTCTGAATGACACAACAGTGTGAGAGCTCATTCACAAGCCACAGGGAGCCAGAACAAAAGTCAGCAAATGGAGGAGAATGTGGCTGCATCTTGTGCTGTAGTACAATGTCAGTCAATCTCACCTGTTGCTGCTTACCTCCTCCTCTTCCCCTACATCTCACTCTTCATTAACTACACATATCTACACACTCTTACTGCTACAGTAACACTTAAAACTTAAAAATATCCTAATCTAACTGGACAATAAAGATTAACTGGATAACAAATCATGCTGGGTGGACTGATTGACTGTTCAGCTTTCTCATGTGTGTTTTCTCTGTTTCGTCAGTATCTTGGTACCCACTGTACAGAATCTCTCCTGGAATTGTTTTATTTTCAACTGGATTGAGAACGCTCAAGGTCAGAGTTAAAGAATTAGGATTCAGGTAACCACATTGCATGGGCAATGCAGTCCCATTTACTTTTAGCCAAGCTAGTGGTGTGGCAATGCCAGCGTTGCTTGATCCACAACGTTGGTCCTGTTTGCAAATCTGTCTAACTGTAGGATGTCATGACATTCGGTCCAATCATTAATGCCAGATACATTTCCATGAAAGTACCCTCCATAGCTTTATGTTGAACTTCAGGGATGTAAATAGGCTAGATGCAGCCTTTTGAAAAGCAATTTCATTTTAGAATTGTGAAAAATACTCTATGAAACATATAACCCATTTTGATGTGATTGATACAAAAAAAATCTCAAAGTACTATTTGTATAGTTTCTAAAGGATTAAAACCTTATTGATGAGGCCTATAAGCAGACCTGGAATAACACAGGAACTGTCTAATCTTCTGATCCAGAGGGAAACTTCATATTATTATAATAAAATAACTCTTGGATAATGAAGGATATTTGAACATGAAAAGTGTGTGTTGTCTGACCTGTGAACAGAGTTTTGAGCCAGAGTAAGGAGGTGCAGAAGAACCTCTTCCTGGGACAAAGTCTGAGCACCATCCCGCCACAGGAGTTCACCACTGGAGCTAAACACACACAGCACCTGAAGGACCTGAGAGGAGGATGGAGAGGCAGAGAGAAAGAGAATGTCACAGGAGTAACAGATACTAAATAAGTGACTGATTTAGCTACACACACAGACACACACTTGGAGCTACATGGTGGGGGAAGTTCTTCAGCGCCATCCATCCACACAGCTTTGGTGTCCTCTCTGCAGTAGGCTGGCAAGTTGCCCCAAAGCGTATTTTTACCACACCGGTCAGATCCTCCCTACGCACACCCTAACCACGGGTACACAGCTGCCTCACTCTCTCTCTCTCACACGCAAATACATACACACACACTATTATATGCATTTACTCAGACGACTACATTCAGGCCCAGAAACAAGTGTGTGACTGAGGGCATATTCAAGCTCCCAATTCTCTCCATCTGCCCATCAGGTGGGAACACAGTCCTCGTCTTCTCTATGCATCTTCCAGCTTAACCCCTTAAACTCGACTTTCTTTTTCCGTCACCCATCGCTGCATCCCCCTCCTCTCCATCCTTCCCATACTGTTTTCTTTGTCCGGTCACTCCTCCAGAGAGCGAGGCAGCTGACCGAGTCCAAGGAGGAAAAGACTTGTTTTCCACCGCGTGAGACCCCTGTTAAAAACACACATCCAGCCGAGAACACATGTTGACATTCCTCCTGCATATCTCGATGATTATTATTTCTTTCTCGCTTCCAACCTGTTATTAGAGCTGTAAAATAAAGCTTGCTTTACAGGAACTGTGTGGGCGGAGAGCAGGGTGAGCGGGTGTATTCAGTGTCTGTGTGTAAACAACTGTGTGTATGTGTGTGCGTGCGTGTGTGACTATATATTTGTGCATGCGAGGATAGGACAAGGTGGCCAAGTAGGCTAGCTAATGTGTCTCTTGCTCTGATGGTTCTGTCCATCTATAAACAATCATCATTAAGTCAACGAAAACAAGTAGCAGAGTTGCTCTTTGACTATGTAGAGAATTTCAAAGCTGCACAGAAGGGCTATGAAACATCTTAAAGCTCTTTGTTTTGGTTTTGGTTATCTGTCAGATGGCCAGAAATGAATGATACCGCTCTGGATGTGTCAAGAGACCACTGTTTGACAACACATATAACAACTAAATAATGCAATACCATGTAGTGGACTATAAAACCCATTAATGCAGACACACGGCGCTGCACTTGTCCGTTTTTCTTACTGTTGGACACCAGTGGTTTGGAAATGTTCCCATTGTAGTTTTCTGGGTGGCTATGGTGGTCATAATGTTTGTATCAGACTATATTTCGTCCCTGCATAGCTAAACAGGTTTTTGAACTATTGAGGGTATTATATCATTTAACTGCCCTGCCCAGGATTTCCCCCGTTTATCTGTCCATCTGTCTGTCAGGTATTCAGCCGCCAAACGTCCAGGAACAGACACGTAAACAAAAAACTACGTAGGCTCTACCCAGCTGGCACTGCACTCTAACACTAAATCTTTCTGTCTTTTTGAGCAGACTGCCTCAAGGTGCTTTTCGCTTGTATCTTGTCTCAAAGCAGCTCCCCAAACAATGGAAGGGGTTTTGAACAAATACCAGGGCTCCAAGAAGAAATTTCACCACATCAATTTGAATTTACAGAAGTTAAACTCAAAATGTTGAAGAAACAGGGAAAAAAACAAAACAGACTTAATATTCTTAGTAATATTACTATGATAATACTATGTCCATTTGTCCAACTTTGGCAACTTGTATTGTCTTCAGTTCCTAAGTGCAAGTTTACAATTCACCAGGTAGTCTGAAATACATCAATCTGAAATTCACTTAACCTTCACATTTATCCTAACACTGCTTCAGAGTTTAGTTCAGCATTAAGGGTTTCCCACAATTAATCATGTTCTGCTGCATTACACCAGTCCAGCTGTTGGTGGTAATGTCTCTATAAACCACTTTTATGACCAACAATAAGAAAAATACATCAGGTCACCCATTATGTTTTATGTAAATGATTTAATGATTAAAAAACACTGTTTGAGTTAGGCTGGGTTCGGTTTGAACATTCTGACCACTCAATACTAGAATAATGCTATTTCTTTATATTCTACATGGAGCATCAGGTGCTGACGATGATGACATTTCCCCCTGGACTTCAGCTTTAGCTTGAGTAGCTTACCACTATCTGTTTTTCTTAGTATTTGATTATAAATACTTTTTTATATAATTTTTTTTATTAATCAGCTCTAACCATTAGTGTTAACCCTAGACACTTTAACTCATTGAGCTAGCATAAGCGTAAATCTAATTTGCTTTGCATTTGATATGTGATCTAGATATAACTAAAACCAGTCCATCAGGCTGACGTCTTTCCTATCAGTCTCCTGTGTGTGTCATTTGTGAAATGTTTACAATGTGGACTGACAATGACATCATGAGCAGAGTAAGAGACCAACACCAGGTCCTTGCCCCACTCCCATAATGCTTCAGCTGAATTTGTGGTGAGCTATGGCAACTGGCCCGTTAGGTCGGCATGTCCTTGGTGGAGGGGAGGCTCCACTTAACAGGGCCGGCACTCTAAACATTAACTGCCAGCCTGTAAAGCGGTGCCTGGCGAACCGGCACACAGAAAATGTCTGAAGCAGCAGCATGCAAACACACACACAGTCCCAGCGGTGGTGACTCAAGTCGGCTCTGGAGGAGTGTTAACGACACGAGTCAGGGTAGGATAGAGAAGGTCTGCATGCAGCCCCGGCCCAACTTTATGAACACACTGAAATACGACCTTCTGTCCCCAGAACAGGATATAGGCTGCATTTTCCCCTCCAAAACTCGTTAGAGTGGAAGCCTCCCAAACCCTCTCATGAGTGTATGTCAGAGAAAAAGAGACAGAGAGTATGGAAGAGTCAGTACCAGTGTGCTTGGCTTATCCCCTGCTGCCGATTATCTTCTCACGCAAGCCTCGGCCAGATGGATTTGAATCTTTTACAAATTTATAGCAAATGTCAGTGTGGTGCAGTGAAAATGTGATGAATAAGAAAAACATTTTGTTTCTGGAAAGGCTTCATCTTGTGTGTTTGTGTGTGTGTGTGTGTGTGTGTGTGTGTGTGTGTGTGTGTTGACAGGATGTCCGTTTATGGCCTTTTACAGACTCAGACAGACACACACATGCATAAACGAGTGATTACGCACACACTTAGTCCTATAAAACAACCAGACATATATACAGACTCTCAAACAAAAACACAACAAATAAATGCACCTCTCATAATGTTTTTTGCGTGTGTATGTGTGTGTGGTCCCACCTTGGCCAGACACTGGGGGTGTGTCTCGTGAAGAGCCATGCTGGTCAGGTTGGACAGGGTGTTCTCCTCCAGCCACTGATGTCTCCTCTCCTTTCCCTCCTCCTCCTCCTCGTCCTCCTGCAGCCTCCTCAGGAGCCCCTGCAGCGCCAGCTCCCTCACCTCGTACTGTGGAAACTGCAGCAGACATGTCAGGAGCTGCGTGGTCAGCTGAGGGGCCCTCCAGAGCTCAGGGATCTCCATGCTGGCGCTGAGGGCCACCCGTACCAGACTGAGCAGGTACTGGGTGCTGCCAGGCCCAAGGGTGATCGAGGAGGGATCAGAGATGACCAGGTCTGAGTCCATCAGGATTGACAGAGTCCTCTGACGGAGCTCGTCAACCTGTGAATCTGAAAAGCAAGAAATGAATTTTTAGAGGATTCAAGTCTTGAATCATTTGCCAAGCCTCCTGTATTTTCTCTGTTAATACACTGAATGTCTTTAAAATATATGGTTTATGTTGACAGCATAAAACTACATGTGATGACAAGTTGCAAACGCAAAGGCTCATAACGGAATCGAAGGCCAGAACAAAAAGGCTCCATCCATACTACTATGTTTTTGTCTGTTATGGATTCACCTACACTACCGCACTACTCCGGAGCTTTAGAGCCGCTAAAATTTAGGAGATTTTATAATCTGCTGCCCCTACTTTAGTTTGAAGACACTGACACGCAGATGCCTAGTGTACACAAGTATTCACGTGATAGGTTTTTTGCTTATAACATCCTTGCGTGGACTTCGTTTTAATTAAAAAATGCTGAAGATGTAATAGTATATAGCCTGAGATAATGTTATTAAGCCAGAAAGTCTCTACTTAATATATCTATATAAAATCCCTCTAATAATATAATAAATGCTGTGACCCATTGTTCATTCATTATGTCATTATTATTTTTTCCCCACATGGGACACAGGGCAAAAGGGTTTTATATAGGTACTCTGTGAGTAATGTATGTGTTTATTAGACAGATGTCAGGGGAAACGTGATAGGAAATAAGGGAGGATATAGATTTGGGAAAGTGGAGATATTCACCTCGGACACCAAGGCAGCTATTATAGCTTGAAATGTATGAAAATAAGGTTAAGGATAAAGGATGTTTTTTTTTGCTTGAGAGGTTCAGCTTCTTCAGATGTATCCATTCCAACATCTCTACACACACCCACACACACACACTTTGTGAAGCGAACAGATGCAGACAACAGACCAGACTGAAGAAGCCAGTGTCCTCTGTTCCTTTCTATTTTGACTTTTATAGGAAAGGCTGCGTCAGTGTCTGTTTGGAAGTGCCCATGCCTGTGCCAACCCAACCACCTGTGAACACACACCCCGGGGAGTGATCCACACACAAGCGTGCACGCAAACTAACACACGCACTTCCGCTGAAATATAAGTATAATCCAGAGGCAAGGCAGCTATAGAGTAACCCAATGCCATTCTAAAGCTGTGCTCCTCCCTACAGTACTGCTCCAAGACTCCACACAGACCCTGCTTTGACAGCCAACTCAATTAGTTTAACACACACACACACACACACACACACACACACACACACACACACACACACACACACACACACACACACACACACACACACACACACACACACACACACACACACACACACACACACACACACACACACACACACACACACACACACAGAGAGAGAGAGAGAGAGAAAAAGCTTATGAAACCCGCTGCAACTCAATCTGGCCCTGCAGCGCCACTCAAAACGTGGCCTGACAAAAGAGTGGTAAATGCTGCATTCCTTCAGAGATGGGCTGGGTTACCGTGGAGATGGGCCAGGTTACTATGGAACCTGATCCTCAAAGGGGGGTCCTGGGCCAAATAAGCATAGCCTAATGGTTATAATAGAGGGAAGGGGCACAGTAATGACACCGATGATGAAGGGAGGAGAGGGAGGAGGATGACTGAGCGTGAATGGGAGCGTGTCAAAGAGAAAACGGCTATCTGTCATGCTGGAACACAGGAGTACATGGTGTATGTGTGTGTCTGTGTGTGTGTGAGTGTGTGTGTAGAATGCACCATCCAGGAATTAGCTAGTCAACTATAAAGCTATGGTTCTGATTCAAATCCTACTTAAAAAGATACAAATCATAAAACACACACACACACGCACACAGACACACACAAGAAAAAGAAAGAAAAGGTAAAGTTGATAGAAGGAAAAAGAAAAGACAGAATGAATGGGAGTGAGAAGGAAAGAGGATGAGAGGATGTAAAGCTGTTTTTCGTGATTATCAAAGGAGGGCAGAAGTACGACAATCCCACAGTAAGTGAAAAAGGCATTCCTGAGATTTTCAATGTGATTTTTCATGTCTGACGATGGGTAGCCATTGTTCTGCCACAGCTGTGTTTATCTAAACCTGCGTCTCCTACACTTGTGCAGCTCATGTGTGAACCTGCAGCTGGAGCAAGTCCAGGCTTCGATGGGCTGCGGTTACTCCTCGATATTTCAGGAGACTGTGTGATGAGGTCTGACTCAGGGGAATAAAATGTAAACAGAAGTTCAACCTTGGTGTGTTATTAAATGTTGGTTCAGGTGTCAGTGGAGAGTTTCTTTGCACCGTGATGACTTAAAACGCTGTTCCAGAGATTTGGGGAAACAGCCACACAGGAGCTTTAGGGTCAAGAGTCAAATGTCCGCGACTGTGTCTGCGGCATAGCTAAGGGGAGGGCAACCATGGTCTATTTATACTGCTCTAAGGATGAAGTGTAAAATCTTCGGCAGTGACCTGTCTTGTTATTTAGTGCCGTTATAAATGGTTTGTAGATGGTTTGTGTTTTATATCGTGCTTTTCTTGATGACCACTCAAAGTGCTTTACATTAGAGTTTGCCATTCACCCATTCATACAGTCCATCTATTAGCAGCATTTTCTTTGTTCTATAAGGGGCAATTCGGGGTTCAGCATCTTGCCCAAGGACACTTCTTTATGCAGACGGGGAAGACTGGGATTAAACTGCCGACCTTCAGGTTGAAGGACGACCGCTCTACCCCTCAGCCACAGCAACCCTTTATAGACACTGCACCTTTCCCAGCACGTAAACATTGAACTTCCAGGGGTTAGCCAGTAACATTAGTCTAGTTATTGTTGTTTGCAAGACAGCGAGGTGAGAGCGCTTCACAGTTTCCGGTGTGTATGTATACGGCGCGATGTAGAACATGACTCGCTGGGGAAAAAACTAAAAGAAAACTCTAGTGGCAATGGGAAAAGTCTAAAAGATCTGCATACACCTGCTAATATTGTTGAAAAGGGTATTACTTTTCCAAAGCTAAGGTAGTCTCACACATAGGCAGACCTATCCCCAGAGTCAGTGCTGTCGAATGGCCCCATTCTCATTCTGTTACATGTAGTCAGCTACGACCGGTTGATTATTTGCCAGTGGGGAGTCGATCACTGTGATTAAAAAATGGCTGATTTAAACCAAAGAAAACAAAGAGATATGTCGAGTGTGATTCCACCAAATCTTCATCAACACTTGCCTTTTTCAGGGTGTGTGGTTTTCAGCTCGAGGTTGTTGTCTCCTCTAGCGAAAGGGATTGTGAAAATGGTAACATGCTGGAAGCTGAGGTGGAGTAGAATGGGGAAACTACATTTTCGATCTGCTGCCTGCATTTAGAGAGTCTCACTATACCTCAGGAGATATCTTTAAACTGCTGGCTTGTCCATAAGGGTCCAAATGAAAGCATATAGAAAGGATCATTCTAAAATGACACAATGTTTCTAACTTTGTCTTTGAAAATCACTGAATCACTGAAGCAATTAATAATAAAAGGTAGCTGATGATTAATTAATCAACGATGACGTCATTGACATTTCCATCATCCTCAGTTGCAGCCGCTGCTATCACACTAAACTTAGTTATTGGGAAAGTAAACATTATGAACACAATCGTTTACATCATTTATCAGGGTCTTCTCTTGATTTCCACTGTGAAATTATGATGCCGGAGTACATGAAACTCGAGACTTGAGAGAACCACCCTTAACCTGGTGTTATTAGCATTCCTGTGCAGACACCCTAAATGAAACTCCACTCTGTACTAATGCTATGAAAACAAGTGTTTAAACTGAGTACTCGCTATGTTAAACCAAAGCATATTCATATCATCTGGCGCTCACATGACTCGGAGAATGGTGTATTTGTGTGATGGCCTGTTTTACTGTACAGGTCAAATATTTAATGTAAATGCAACCACAACATTTAAATAGACCTGGGCTAACCTTACCCACAATTGTCCTCCCCTAGGACAAGACACTTCCTGAATCAGGTTGGACGCGAGGAAAGGGTCCTGATGAGAACATTTTGTGATCCACACAAAAATGTTAAGTGAAAACCCAAGTCCTATCCAATAACACCATTTTGTGCACAAGCAAGTGAATTCAAAGTTTGCTTTGTTCTAATGGTTCACAGAAAGTAAAAGAGAGTGTGTTGGATGGGTCCTTGGGTGTAGGTGTGTGTGTCAGTTAGCTTCTTGGCTCTGGGTTAGATGGTCTACAGCCCACTGGCGGTAAAAGACGCTGTGTCAAGCTAGAACTTTGGCCAGACACTCGCACGTGCTCTCACATGCAAGCTCACAGCTGGATT
Source organism: Platichthys flesus (assembly GCF_949316205.1). Lineage (NCBI taxonomy): Eukaryota > Metazoa > Chordata > Actinopteri > Pleuronectiformes > Pleuronectidae > Platichthys > Platichthys flesus. The sequence goes on along the minus strand of NC_084956.1, from coordinate 19,921,650 downwards.
TCACATCAGCTTCCACCGTCAATTACCCAAACTGTGAAAAACAAGCCCCAGACGCTCCGTGGGAGTGAGTGTGTGTGTGTGTGTGTGTGTGTGTGTGTGTGCACGTGTGCGTGCGTGTGTGTGTGTGTGTGTGTGTGTGTGTGTGTGTGTGTGTGTGTGTGTGTGTGTGTGTGTGTCTGACAGTGAGAGAGCTGACTTTCTTCTCATGCTGATGGAGGTTTAAAATTTGCTGGGTTCCCTCCCTCTAATTACCCTTAACAAACATACATACATACATAAATATATATATGTGTATATATAAAATGTGTGTATGTGTGTGAGCATGAGGGTTACAAGTTATCCTTAGTGTCTGAGTGATATAAATAACATCAAGCTATGACGACTTTGTCTACCAGCCACAGTAGCTGACAGATTCCTAAATTCATGAGGACGTTTTACTACTTTACTGACCAAATTAATTACTGCTAAAAACACTTAAACTCTAAGATATGACAAAGGCTGCGTAGCCAGTGAAAAAAGGATAGAGTGAAAAAAAAACTTTTCAGCCTCGTATCCCAGGTTTCCAAAATACGTCTGTCAGTTTGAGAGCTTCGTGAAAGAGTTTAACACCACATTTTATGAGTTTTCTGGGCTTTCATCAAATTTCTTTATTTTCGAGAAGCTCAAATTCCATTCAGATTCCTCTAGGGCACCGGCTCCCAACCGTTTCTCCTTGTGACTTCGTAGAACCAGAGCAATGTCTTCTTGTGACCCCACATCAAAAAGTACCAAAGAGGGATAGTCTCTATTTTCATCTGAATATTTTAAACTAGGAAAAAAAGTCAGGAAGAAAAGTTTTTTTTCTCGAGACTACTTTCATAGTTGAGAGGGGCAAAGGGTTCACCCTGAAATCACAGTTTGTCACTGCTATGGAGTGTGTAAAGTGTCGAGCGTTCTGTTGTGTTTCAGATGCCGACAACAAAGTTCCTCCCTTGACATCGGATTGCAGCGGTTGGTGCATATTTATGACTGAGAAACACATCTTCTAGTTAAATGAGAGCCTCCAAATATGGAACTACTTGGCTAACCAAGCTGTCAGAGAAGAACATCAATCCCATATGCTAAAGATACTACAAGTCTAATTATGGTAACCCTAGTTTTTTTATGTGTTAAAACTGATTCAACCTAAAGGAAAGGATTTTTTTCACATCACATCCTATGATCATGACATGCATGATAGTACGAACACTAAGTCACTACTGGGACGCTGTGAATGTTCCTCATGTTCATACTGACATCCTGTCATAGAGTAACTACACCATAAAAAAATATTGTTTAAATACAAAGATTCTCAAATTAGTTGTATATTTGATAATTTGCCATCTTTGATTTTAAATGAAATTGTATTAACGTGCTTCTTCTCTCTGATGTTTTGTATTTGTTTGATTTATTTACTTATCCACTTTGTGAGGCACCTTTTTAACAGCTGTTTTGAAGGAGCTTATTATCAATATGACTTTGATAAATCAAGCAGCTATTATTCAAAGTTACTGCTTTACTGCAATAAACCCACATGATAATGATTACAAGATGATTTATTTTACTCAGAAAGACTTAAGCCTGATCTAAGCTTAAAAGGTACCCGGTGGACTTGGCTTATAAATAAACATATTCCTATATACAGTCAGTGGTTTTTCCTGAGTGTGTCCCAGAGGCCTAAAACGCATTAAATCAATTATTTTTCCCTCGTAAAACATTTGTTAGACTGATGTTTTGGATCTCCCTTTGTTTACTGGCTTGCAGTCTTCGTCATCTTTGCCTTGACGCTGCCGTGCTTCGTGTTTGTATGTCCACCGACAGTCTGTCAGGGGAAAAGAAAGAAACCTGCACCAGGAATAGGCATCGTGGTGCTTTCTTCATAACTTTCAAACAAAATGCGGGACAAAAACTGAATAGCAAACCTTGAAGCTGAATTTAATTTGTACAGAATAATGACTGTGGGTTTTGCAGTATACTTGTTTGTCAAAAGCACATATCATGGTCTATATAGAGCTGAGGTTACATTACAGCGATCAATAACTTCCGATGTATCTACAGCATAAAAGTATTGTATTAAGACTGACCTGATATAATCCATACATATCCTGTTACGTTTGTAATGATGTCTGACTAAAAAGTGTAGTACGTTTTATGTGAGGACACCATGAATTTCTTTCTAAGCAGACAATCAAAAGATTTACCAGGAAACAATTTGAGGCGGACTAAAAGACTGAAGCCTAACCATCATCATCTGTTACCACACTAATGAAAACACGTGAAATTACTGCAAATCCAGTTGTTGTCTCATTTCTTCCCTTAATTTGTGTCAAGTCTCTTTTCCGACCTTCTTTTCATTTTTACTGGCAGAGAAACATAAGACCGGCGGAGGTAGAGATGAAGCAATGAACGGTGGGGGCTTTTTCTTTTACGAGTCGGCGAGGATCAAAGGCCCGAGGCAGAGAAACGTGCATGCACACACACACAAAGACCTGTGTTCAGAGGAGAGAGGAAATGGCTGCTAAATGCAAAGTTCATATTTAATTCAGGGAGCCAGTTAAAAGGGGAAAAGTAATATTGAAAAAGGCCGATTGTTCACCTTTGGCCCCGGTGCCAGGCACTCTTAAGAGCTTTCATGGAAGAGGGGAAGAAGAAAAAAGAGAAAGAAAGAACAGCAGGGAGAGGGTGAGTAATGAAGCCAAAGACAAGCTTGTGATAATAATAGAGAGGCATTAGAGGTGTGTAAGCTAACGGGTGCTTATTTAGTTATGTAAGGAGCAGAGCCAAATCGGGCCAGGCCGGCTCCTCAATCTAGAAGCTTGTTTTGAGAAATCCCCGGTATTTCCACTGTCAAGGCGAACATGTGTTCAGCACATGGCAGACCAAAAACATAAAGTGCCTCCCCCTCCTCTCTCTCTACTTCTTTCTCTCTCTCTCTCTCTCTCTCTTTCCCATTCGGTACAGCACTACTCCATAAACTGGGTCATAGGCACAATCCCACCATCTGTCAGAGATCCCTCGCCTTTGGTTTCACATTCCTTCACCGCGCAGACCCCCTGCCAATCTGCGCACATGTGCACACAACCACACCACGTACACAGATACAAACCGATCACACACACACACACACACACCCACACACACACACACACTGGGGGGGGGGTCTCTGAATCAGGCGAGACATGAAGCTGACTTCTGTCAACGATACGTCTAAATGGAGAGCGCCGAGGACAGCCTCGCCAGCAAACGTTGCGGGGTTGTCTGTTCTGACGTACAAGTATTCAAAGTCAAACTCACAACAAATGGAGGGAACACAGTTGCTGCTTACTGAGATTATAAAACTCCCCAGCAACTGGCTGACTTCGGCAAAACACCGTAGAATATCTAAAAGTCCAGAGATGACAACACATTAAAAACCAAATCCTAAACCACTATAATTAAAACTTTTTAGACTTTTTAATATGGTTATCTCATTTAAACTGAGATTAATAGATTAACAACTCATTTGCAAGAGAGATCCGGGTCCAGGAGTGAGAAACACAAACTGCAGACAGGGTGAGTCGGATTGAGAGTGAAGCTGCTGCCCAGTGGAAAAGAGGACTCGTCCACTCAGGCGCCAAGATAATCTTATCTTTTATCGTCGTATCAAGCATTTCAATCTGATTTGACTGACATCATTCTTTGTCTGCTGCAATTTACAGCCTTTACAACTTTTTTCCTCCGGTTAATACTGACTGGAAAGTCAATTATTACCCTAAATCTCCCTTTCTCAATCACAGCAATAACAAATACCTAGTCTGAATGTGGTTTCTTGGGAGTTGTTGTCTTAATCACCATTGTCAATCAATATCTACCTCAAAATCAAGTTTATTGTCAATCCTGGCATATCAAAAGAACATAAACAGGATTGAAATTATGTTTCTCTCAAATCCTCAGTGTAAACAAATAAGTAGACAAAACATAAAACCAGCCAAGTGCAAATCATTTTCACAGATGACTATAATATATAATAATATTCAATATTATATTCACGTTTGCTTGCTCCGGAAGTTATAGCACAGACGGAAAAAAGCCACAGGTAAAGCAGAATGGATGCAATTAAAGGGCGAACAAAATGAAATGTCCCTTTACCTTGAATAACATTGTGTATTTCTCTGGGTTTGAACATAGTTGTAAAACATTTTAAATCATTTAATTAGACAAGTGAACAAAATATATGACACAGGTCTAGTTGCTTCTTTAAGATGGTCTATTAAGGCTAAAAGTCCTCATACTGAGGACCATACAGATTTTTTGGAAATTGTCTCTTTTGTTGAGAAAGTTGTTGAGTTGTTGTCAGTTGTCAGTTGTCGACTGAAAGATTACCATTGGTTACATCTGTGTGATAGTCTCATACAATTCATAGATTCTAAAGAAACAATGAGTTTTGTTTGGATAAAAAGCAGTGAAACTAAGACAGGCACGGGTTCTCCTTGCTGCCAATTTCCTCATTTAAAATAATAAATAATTGTTATGATATTATGACATTGTTATCGTTAAATTATGACTATATTTGAAATCTCCAAATGTTTTTTTCCTTCATTTAATATTTGTATATATATAACGGTTACAATTATGTATGTGTATTCCCTAAATACATATATTTAAGGATATATAGTTGATTTACATTAAGCTGGATCTGTTTGATCTATAACTACATACTTCCCTCACTAGTAGAAAAAATAACTAGCTGAGAGTCTTTAGAGCTTGGGACTGTGTGAGTGACTTGTAAAGAAGCCAATCAGTGAACTACACCATTTGACCAATGAAAGTGAAAGGCAGGAGAAGTGCAATCTAACGTATAACCACCAGAACATGCGCCTGCTAATGAACCAAACAGAATTTTTAGATAGAAAATAAATCGAAGTAATGTAAATACGGTATCGAGACTGGAGCAGTAGATTATCCTGCAGGAGTACTTCATTGTTTTAAAACTTTGTATGTTTCCTGAAACCTTGTCACTTGTCAGAGAAATTGCGAGATCTGAGTCCAAGTTGTCTGAATCCAACATCCTGCATGAGCAGAAAGTGGAGAAGAGTTGTGTGTGTGTCCTGCTGCCTGCATTAAGACATGAAAGAAATGGACACTACTCACCTTCCAGGAGACTGACCTTCGGCCCACACAGGCCCACTAACACGTCCAGAAAAGCTCCTCTGGTCACCACACAGCTATTCTGTCTAAAAAGAGAGAACAACAAGAAGACAGGGTGTTTCTTTTATCTGCATCCAACAAATAAACCTCAAATAATAAGCCCTGCTCTCGACACACACAAAACTGAAGAAAATGAGTTTAACCTCAGCAAAATGTTGTTTGTTATTTTGAAAGTCAACCATTCTTCATTTAAATTGTTTTTGGTAAAAAATACAAAGTTAGTGTTCTTGAATCTTTTGTAATGAAAGCCCCCTTTTATTACGAATATGTTCCCCTATTGAGTTAAAGAGGTAACATTGCAGCCTCCAGTCATCGGTTATCTTTTTTCCATTAAGATCACAGACAAAGATTTTCTTCAGAAACAGGCTCATGTCTCACCACAAACTGCTGAATTAGGTCACTGGAGATGTGTACTGTAATGATTCTATTGGTTGAGAGAATGTTTGGTGACATTTTGTGATTGGATGTGATCTCTGGGGCTGACGTTACTTGTCCTTATCCTAGTCAGACCTCCTGCTGTGGCTTTTAAGTTGCAAAACCACAGATGAATATTTCTATAGAGTATAATGGAAAAATACAAAGTAAGAAAAGACATTTAATACTTTACCGTAACAGAATTAAACTTATTTTGACTCGATTTCTGTTTATCACTTGATTTATAATATGTATGACTCCTTAAATTTGGTTTACACTGGCATGCGACTATAACATTTTGCAAACACTCAGAATATTGCAAATTTATTAAAACTCAGAAATTGAAATCTCTCTTTAAAAAAGCATTCAGACCCTTTGCTATGGCACTATAACCTGTGGTCATGTGCATCCCGGTATTTTGATGATACTTGAGATTTGTCTAGAACCTGACTTGCCTTCACCTGTGGCAAAATAAACGGTTATATACAGGACATATTTATAGAGGTTCACGTCTGTGTATATTAAGTCTTGCTGCATGTCACATAAAAGATTATTGATGGTGTTGTCCTGCACGTGGCATCTATTGCACTGTCCGTCCTGGGAGAGGGATCCCTCACATGTGGGTCTCTCTGAGGTTTCTACATATTTTTACCCTGTTAAAAGGTATTTTTGTAGTATTTCCTTACTCTTGCTGAGGGTTAAGGACAGAGGATGTCACACCCTGTTAAAGCCCTATGAGATGAATTGTAATTTGTGAATATGGGCTATACAAATAAAATATGATTGATTGATTGATTGATGTCAGGACAAAAACCAAAGCATAATATCCATGGAACTCTCTGCCGACCTCTGTGGCGAACCTGTGGTGAGGCATAGATTAGAGCAAGGATATAAAACCATCTGTAAAGCTTTGACAGTTGCCAGGAGTGACAGTGACCTCAATACTTGTAACTTATAAGAAGTTCCTCTTATAGTTAGTTGTCCAGGCATAATGAGAAACCAGGTAAGAGGGGCCTTGTTCAAGGAGGTCACTGTCACAGAGGTCAAGAGGTCCTCTGCAGAGGTGGGAGGTGCTACTAGAAATAAGACCATATCAGCAGCTCTCTATCAAACAGGAGTAGTGGCTCTTTTGTAGAGGAGGCAAGTTGGAATATACTACTAGGTTACTACATCCATCTTATACCGCTTTTATAAAGAAATTAGTAGGTAAATGCAGGGTTTGTAAACGTGGGATAATCCTCTAAGAAAGGTGATTGGCTCCTTTCCCAGTGCACCTTCAATGTCATGAACACACTGAAAACTGTTGTGCTTTCTCACATCCTTGAGAATGCGTTCCCTCGGGTGTCATGTATCCATCACTGCAGTTCTGATCCATAGTCGTTTTAAACCTGGGGTCAACTGCATAGTCATTTGACCCGGGGGTCAATTGTATACATTCCCATTGCAGACAAAACCCAGATGTTCGTGGGGTTTATTGGCCAGTGGAAAGGGGGAAAGTTTCTCAAACACAATTTAAAGGACTGTTGAGCACGAGGAAAAGGATTCTCTGTTTTAAACACTTAAAGCAGAACTAAGGGCAAAGACAATTTGGGCAATAGTGCTCAGAGCCCAGAAGAGTTTCAGTCCACACTTTCACCGGGCTTGGTTTGTGTTATTCGTCTTATTTTAATTGTAAGTCATGTATTGAAATGTATTGAATGTATTGGTATTGCTGCCCAGTTTGGAATACTACATACACAAAATTGTGGGTAATGAACTGATTGATTTAATCTTTTCAGCACATGATCGGACGATGAATTGGATTCATTTCATGTTGCCAACTCAAACAAAAAGTCACTGTCAGTCCTGAATCAACAGCTGAGAGCATAAGACATCTGACTGTTCACTGATATCAGTCTTCATTAATGGGCTTGAAGCGAAGAGCGTGGACCCATCACATGAGATGCCCCCAGCTGTACCATCAAGGAACCAGTTGTATTTTTTTTTCTCTCCATTTGTAAAAATACACAATTAATCAATTTACTATGAGGCCTATGATCCATTGCGTTCACAACAGAATTACTACACTTACATTAGTTGCGAACGTGGGCATAAATGGCTTGGGTTGGCCTATGGTCCCTATGTAAGTGAAGCAGCATGTGTGGGCAGTGAGAAGTGTGTATGTGTTCAGTTGATGTGTGTGCTCAGTCAAGGGTATGACCACAACGCTGCCAAAGTGTGTGTGTGTGTGAGAGAACAAGGGACACAGTGTGAGATCTTGACGTCATGTTTTCATCACTCAGATATTAATAACACACACACACACACACACACACACACACACACAGGAGTGGCGGCTGAGGAAAGGGCCAAGGGGATTGTGTGTGTGCGTCTTGAGTAAAAACACATTTGGGAAGAGATGGGTCCTGTGAAGTTGTTTCCCTGTGTTTGTGTGCATGAATGAGAGGTGAACTTTATGCTGAAGTTCAATCATTAGCTCCAGAGACGTTCTACTCCGTTGGTCTGCTGCAGCACCACAAAGCCAGAGTCAACAGCAGTGATTCGTATGTGTACGTTACAGCGCCAATAACTTCTGGGAGCCAGAAAAAGTGACCGACATTGAATGACACAACGCGGAGACGGTGCGAGGCCAAAACCAAACGCAGACTCTCACTAGGCGAACAATGCATTCCATCCTTTTTGGAAGGTGGCCGGTTCAAATTAGTGGTGTTCTGGATGAGAAAATTGGTTTTCTTTTTCCAAAAGCAGAGATCCTCTGACCTGTGATGTCCTTAGATCTGGGTGCCGGGCTCTGTGGGGTGATCAAACAGACAGTATGCGGGCGTGCTCCGGTGAGCAAGAATTCACCCCGTCATCTTAATAAAGGCTCATCAGTGTAACCAAGCGGAGCTAGCGGGGCTAGTGTTGCTAACCCAGTAACCCTGTCTTATCTGCTGTAGGCCGCATCAGGGGGGAGATGAGAGACCTGGGCTTGACCTCGGCCCGGTAGGAGGGTAATCTGCACCATCTTGAGGGCTCCATCTTGGGTAAGAGGGCCAGAGCTGTGGGTGGGGGTGTGCGGATGGGACAGCAGGCGGTGTCTTTGAAATGTAAGCCCGGGCAGGACATGAAGCGGACATGGCCAACGAGGGGATGGACAAGAGACAAGGAGCTATTCTTCTGGTGAGCGAGTTGGGAACGAGGGAGGGATGCTTATCTTTGTGTGTGTGTGTGCGTGTGTCTGTGTGTCTAGGATTACCGAGAGGCAAGCCACATGCGCTGACTGAGAGATTCGCCGATGCCATTTCCTGCTGGCAGGGGTCTGTGTGAGTCAGTCTGGTAGGAGCGCAGGAGAAACAGCACCTGAATAGACACAAATAAAGACACATTTGAAATATTATAAATCTGACAACTACTATCAGCATATCATACACATCAGCTTAAACTTAATGTTGCTAGATCTTGTCACTAACTACAAAAGTAGAAGTGTATTAAATTCACAGTATTTCTGAGTCAAGAAAATCATTTATGAAAGAGACACAAAGTTCACACAATTTAAGCAGAGGTTTTTAGTTTGAAATTGTTGGGACTGCATTGTAGTCAGAAGCAGGCAGAAAGAGATTTTTGAAAAAAAAAAAAAAAAAAGAAAAAAAAAAAGATGAAGTCACATGTATTTGCTTCCTGAATGGCTCAGATCTGTCATAACTCGACTACCAGCGGGGAAGACAAAGCAATGCCAACAGTAACAGTTCCACCTCGTCATCAAATTTCTGGATCCAAGTAACCAACTGCAAATAGAGAAACTGCACCAAGTGTGGTCATTTGATGTGTTTTTCAGGTGGTTTGATATGGATGGAGAGTAGGTCTGATTCAGAGCAAAAACACTAACCTGAAGGGAGATATTTAGATTTGAACTAAAACCTATTAGTGTGGCCGTAACCAACTACTTCCAAGACCTTACTTAATCATTAAGAGGAAACAGCGGGTGCCATACCTCTGACCTGTGTGACAAACATGTGTACAAACAGGTCAGCGCTCAATGAAGGATGGTTCTCTGGAGTCCCCGACCTTTCACTCCAGAGAATCATCCTTTACTGAGCTCTGACCTGTGGGACAAACACCTGCGCTTTAACAGACTGCAGTAACTGCACAGCTTGTGGGGAAAGGAGAAAAAACATATTTAACTGTTTCCCATTGAGGATCACTCGTTCTTTTCATTGTGGCTGATGAGACAGTGAGATGGAGCCAGTTTGTAGCAGGTGGACTGGTGGTTGGGAGTGTTCAGAGGCCAGGTCACAGGCTGGCTGGCTGGCTGGGGTGTGTATTCTGGGCCTTGGTAAGTATACTCTTTAAGCCAGGGCCACGGCCACAGACCAGTAGGAAGCCATTCATTACGCCATGCAGGGAAGGCAACGTGGGGAAAAACCAGGCCGACCACGTAGCACCAAGCCTGGCCACCGAGTCCCGGCCTGCCCCTTCTCCTCTCCTGCAGTCTCCACGCCCAGGCAACACTCACTGGACTCACACAAACAGCCTCCACACCTCAGCTTCCTTCTTACTCTCACTGTCACTCTCTACGGGCTTTTCCACAAACAAGGAGCCAGTGCTGGAGCTGACTTCCAAACCAAATATTGAATCCAAGTGATTCCAAGATCCAAAAAGTGATTACTAAAGATTAAGTCACATTTGAAGTATTCTCTTTAAATATTCACTATGCTTAAATGTGTCCCCAGGTTCAGTGTGAGCTCTGATCAGGTTTGGCAAATTCCCAGGTCTCAGCTCACTTGTAGAAAACATGTGCATATTTGACAGAGAGACACAATGGTCTCAGACTAAATCAATCTTAATAATCTATGTCAGTAAAACCTTCTGTGGTGGTACAGAATAGGAAACATGTCATGAAAACCTTAAACCCTCAAAATCAGCTAATTGTGGCCTCTTGAACCTGTAGTAATAAAACCAGGCATGACATTCTGTTCAAGGCAGCTCTACGTGACCACATAATCCTGCATTCAACTACAATCTTTAGAACATAGGACAAGATGGAGAATATTTGAATAATAATAAGTTATAAATGAATAGATGAGGTTTGAAGTTGGGAAGATACACAAAATGAATGAATGAAACGTGTTCTCTACTAATATCAACACTATAACATGTGACTTGGTGGTCAACAGATTGTCTGACCTTGCATTTAAATCAACAATCATGTTTAAGATATTGTGGGGGTTTAACACATCTACAATAAAATGTAACTAGCTCTTTCTTTTCATCAATCATTATTGATGGTTATAGGAACACTTTGTTCAGTATTATTACAAGCAATGATATTGCACAGGCCTGTTCATTAGCAGTATTACCGGCACCAGTACCAGCACTGGTTTCAGTGTCAGTGACAGAGCCCCATGTTTCCATTCTATCTCTGTGCACTCCACAGCTACACCATATCCATCGGGCTGGGAAGTCCCTACATGGGAGGCCCAACCAGCTCCGTCCAGCCCAGCATGGTGAAAACCGGAATATTTTTAGAAAACGCAGCCTCCCTGTTCCTCCTCCCAAATACAGAGCAGTGCACTGCACCCCGTGTGGGAGGAGGAGATGCTGGGACTGGATCAAGATACCAATGGATGGGGGATGAGAAGATGTCAGCAGGCAATTTGGTCTTGTTAATCCAACTAAAAATTCTGATTAATGCTATGAAGCACGATGCTTCACTTGAACCTGACACAACTACTACACCTGCAGGAAATGTATCACTTGAGATATTAACTCTTTCACAGTGAGCAACTATGCACCCAGATATGATAACACTATGAACACACCATAATACTTTTTGTTCAAATGTGAGGCAGGTTGCTTTGTAATTCTTTACAAAAAGTAGTTTCTACTCTTCTTATGAATATCTCCTATTTGTACAAAATGTACAAACAATATTGAGAATCACAATCCAATGAACTACTCATGAATTTATTATTAATTAATTTGAATTAATTTGAGCCACTAAATACTATTTTTATAAGCTAATCTCTTACTGCGTCAACTTTATTTAGTTTATTTAATTGCTTTCAGTGCAATCCAAAAAGTTTTTTACAAAACAATACACATACACTTGTACACATTCCATGAACGATAAGGGAGCTGGAAGAAGACAAATATTTCTCGCCCCTATCATATGAATAACATAAATACGGATAGCAATTTCCATTTTTTTGTTTTCCTTTCTTATCACATATCACACAAGAAACAAAAAGACCATTATAACTTGACTGCCTTGTTTGCTTGTGGGATGAAGGTGTACGGAAGTATATTATAGCTCTTTCACTGTTAAACATGTGGGTGACGATAACTATGTAAAAACATAAACAGTAAAGATGTCGGCCATGATGACAAAACAATGAGCTGACAGACACTTAAATGCTGAATAAAGGTAAGGGAAACAACAGAGCCGGGTAAATCTCTATGAACATCTTTCACATGAAGCATGAATTTAAGAATTATTAATCTGATGATATTGTTTTTAATGTATATATTTTCTAACAAATAACTAATTGTAACATAGAAACCCCCTCTAGGTGAGAGATTCTAGAGCAGTTTATGAAGAAGAAAAACTTGGTGCAGCAGTGCTAAATCTGAAAAATATCAAAGGCCTTGTTTCGTAGTGAGGCGTTTGAATGTGTGTATGTGTGTTTGAGTGTTTTTCTGAGTGTGTGCTGCAACAAGCCTTATTCCTCTTTGGGCCCGGTAAAAATAGTGTTGGTGGATGTGAGGTCCCTTCAGACTCTGTTATCAGCCTGCCCTGCCGTCCCTCCCACTGCCGCAACCACAGACTGACCACACGCGGCAGCAAGCAAGCACACGCGCACACACAAACGCGCCCACATGCGTGTACACACACACTTGCACACAAACATGCGCGTGCACACACACCCACACACAAAGAGCAAGTGCAAATAATTGCACGCCAATTCGTGGTTCAGTCCAGTAAAACACATGCACAAAGAAACATATAAATCGGCATTCACATAAAACCAGATAGGGGTTAGGCAAAGTGTGGACGCGCCCAATTAGGCAAAAAGAGATCCCAATAAAGACGGTCTAAGTATAAAAAGAAATAAAAACACGCTTTTACTCTATATAGCCTTATTCTTGCACAGACAAAGCTTCCATATGCTTCCCAGACAACAAGTCATACTCCCTCACGTGTGCATATGGACATGGGTGTGACAACCAAGTCATTCAGTGGTGTGTGTATGTCTGTGTGCGCACACAAGAACTGTGTTACCACGTCTTTGTCCAAAGTTTGACCAGAGCATTTTCTTATGTTAGCAGCATGAGGGTGTGTGTGTGTGTGTGTCTGAACTACATCAAGTATGAGAAGAAAAATGTTTTCTGGACATTTCAACCACATCTCACTGCCTTCATCACAGGATAAATTAGCCTCAGTTGGAATTTCGTGACTTTGTATGGAAGATAGCTATGATGAAGACTACGAAATATGAATACAGGATTTAGGATAGACAACTTCGTAGTTGGTAGAGAAACTGCAGGTAGCTAAAAGGATTAAATATCATGATCAAATTAACTCCACCTTCAGGATGAAAATAAGGAATTTCCAAATTTGTACCTTGTAGTTTATTCTTTTATTCTCGAGGACTTGAACTAGAGATGTACTGATACCACTTTCCTCTTCCCGATACCTGGACATTGCATATAGATAAGAGTACCACTCCCATACCATAGCACTTATTTTACCATCTAGTTTGTCAATTCATTTTCTTTCTTTGGGGCTGTCTCTGTTGAATATTTTGGTTTGTTTGAATGCAATGAAGGCATTATTTGTGATAATGGTCATGGTATCGGAACATCTTCAACTGTTACTGTTTTATAACTCTTAACTATTGAACTGACATGTTTAAACTATCAACTAAATTCATCCACTCATTTGTTCATCATTGTACAGAGGTCACCCTGAAGTTGTGTGACGGTTGATCGTTGTTTGTCCCCACTAGGATTCAATGTTTACAACTTTAGGGTTAATGTCCTAATGTTCTTTCAGGGTTAGGTAAATCGTATGTCATATTAAAAGTTGGCCTTCTGGGTTTTCATGCCCATGCATTCTTTTTCTGGTTCAGCCCTGAGGATTTTCTCAGAAAGCCCAGGCACACCACTGGCCAAAGGCAGCAGTCGTAACAGCAGGCCTAAGAAAAAATGTTGGAAGACCAGACGAAAGAATGCATCTGAAAAAACAACACCATTGTTGACGCTGCCAGAGAAAAGGAGACAGCAACTCTCCTAATTCTTAAGCCTCCTCCTCCTCTCGGTGTCATTTAGTCTCTGTTGTGGAAACACAAAAAGGATTACATCCATCAAGTTGTCCCTTCTCAAACCACCACAGGCCACAGCTTTTAAAGTTCTGGCCTGTACCCGGCGCTCTGGGCCACGGCTGTTGCTGGCACGTGTCAAGAGTGGAGGTCGGTGTCGGGTTGTTTTACTGTCGGCCTGTCCGATGGGCTTCTCAAGTTGTATCAGCTGAGGTTTGGGGCATGGTGGCGTGACATAAGTCATTCCAAATTGTTTGAAGACATTTTAGACGAGGGCCTTACTGAGGCCATCCAGAGGACAGCGCTGCCTCAGGTTGAAACAGGCGGATGCCACAATTACATCAGAATCAGAATCCTTTAATAGTCCCACAGTGAGGAAATTTGAGGGTTTACAACAGCAGCGCAAGTACAATGCAACAAGAGCAAAAGCAAAAAAACATAGTAAGAAACAAAAACAACAATGAGCAAAAAAGTATAATAGAAAATAAGTAAATAAATAGTAAGTAGTAGAACAACTAAATAATACAATTAAATAATTAAATAATTAAATTAAATAATTAAATAAATTGCACAAATTTCACGAATTGTGTTGTGTGTTCAATGGGATCACAGCTGGTTGTACAGTCTGACAGCAGCAGGAAGGAAGGACCTGCGGTACCTCTCCCTCACACATCGGGGGTGAATCGGCCGGTGGCTGAAGGAGCTGTTTAGAGCTGCCAGGGTGTCCCACATGGGGTGGGAGGAGTTGGGCTTCAGGGAGGATAGCTTAGCAACCATCCTCCTGTCTCCTACCACCTCCACCGTATCCAGTGGACACCCCAGCACACTGCTGGCCTTCCTGATGAGCTTGTTAAGTCTCTTCCTGTCGGCTGTCGAGATGCTGCTGCCCCAGCAGGCCACTCCAAAGAAGATGGCTGATGCCACCACCAAGTCAAAGAAGGTTCTCAGGAGTTCTCCCTGCACACCAAAAGACCTCAGACTCCTCAGCAGATAGAGTCTGCTCTGTCCCGTCTTGTAGATAGCCTGTGTGTGATCAGTCCAGTCCAGTTTATTGTCAGAGAACTTTTGCAGGTAGCAGTTAGTGGAGTTGTATGAGAAGTCCGAGGTGTAGATGGTGAAGAGGAATGGAGCTAGAACGGTTCCTTGTGGGGCCCCCGTGCTGCAGGACACCAGGTCAGACTCACACCCCCATATCCGCACATACTGTGGACGGTTTTCTCTTAAATGAAAGATGCTAACCGCAATGCTGGCAAGGAGATAAGCTAGTTAGCATTTCCAAAATACCAAACACAGCTACTGTTACTGATTGATGGCAGAATTTCCATAATATTCATGCTGGCTACCATGTTAACAAGTACATCTCTGTCTTAGGTAGTTTAACAGCCAATCATGCAATGAGTCACTGTCATCAGAATTCTGGAACCATCAGTTTCTTTAGGATTTGCCTTTAAATTTCGTCAATGGGCAGAACTCATACTCTTTTTCACGATGACAAAGAAGAATCTGCAACATAAGGAAGAATGAAGAGGGGCTGGAGGCAGAGTTGGATGGAAACCTTCCTGTGTGGGTTATCAAACCTCTTCAGTGTGTGTGTGAGAAAGTCAGCAGGGTGGTAACAGCCGGCCTCAGAAGCTGTGATAGTTCCCAGCTCTGCACTTGGCCCACTAACATTTGTTCTTTGACAATAACAGAGGAAGTCATTCCTCCTTCCAGCTAAAACATCTGCTACCTGTTACGCACACTACACACTCACACCAGATTACATACATTAGGTATCTCCCAAAGCTAAACACAATGTCCTCATCATCTCAGCATAAACACAACAAGTATGTGTGCATGTGCAGACACACACACGCTGGCTTTCTCTCTGTGTTCATTCTATTCAGGTCTAAACATCATACACACGTGCTCAGAATATTTACACACGGCCACTATCTCCTATATCAGTGTGTGTGTGTGTGTGTGTGTGTGTATGTGTGTGTGAGATGCTCCTCTCCACACGTACGCTGAAGACCTTTATCTGTGTTTGACTATTTTTAGACCACTTCACCTGCATGCAGCTCTATCACAGTCTTACCCTCTTCCCACAGCTACACGCTCCTTAAATATCTGCCTCCATCTTCTTGCTACCAACACACCTGCTATCTATAGCCTGCTTGCAGATGGTCCCTGCAGATATATACAAACTTATCCGCACTGCTCTGAGTAACACAAAAAAAACTGCCCTTAATCCAAAGGGTCTGGTCCTTGATTTACACTTTCAAGGGGAAGAAAAAGAAGAAACAGGAAACTGCTGTCTCACAGAGGTCTCTATGTAATTTGCACTGTAACACACACTCGGAAATGGCAGAATTTTAGAACCGTGTGAGAAAATACTTTTACAATTCGCTCACTCCTTTTTTAGTAATCTGCTTCTTAATTTGAACTCAGCAGTAAAAGACTGAAAGGTTTGGAGACCTTTCATATGCACTGTACTTAGAATGGCTACTAAATTTAGGTTAACACAGAGCACATGTGTGAACAAGGGTTCTAGGGTAAATCAAGTAAAAATGTGTTTGTGCCCCACAAGAGGTTTTATATACTGTATAAATAAACAGCACCACGGGGAAAACAAGAGACATATTCAACTAAATCAGTCAGATCAAATAGTTCCTTAAACTCTTACAACTGTTTGTTTGTTTGTTGTTTGTTTGGAGTACTCAAAAACTGCTAAACCGATTTTATTGAAACTTGGTGGGAGGATGGGGGGTGGGGGGGTAGGAGCAAAGAAGAACCCATTGACTTTTGGACTGGATTTGATTCAGGGGCTGGCATCCAGAAAAGTTTGTGAATTTCTCGAGAAATAATGAGACATAAAAAAAAATGTCATCAACATGCCCACTCACTTGCTCTGAATTTTCTGCATAGAGTCGTTATGTATTCTTACATGGCTCACTCGTGTTTTTACAACGGGACAGACAGGAGAAACTCACCCGGATAATGCCGTTGTCACATAGAGACCCTGAGGGTGATATCAGGAGATTATCCAGAGTTCAGTGCTTGTCTGAAAGCAGCCTACATGTCAAGGACATTTCTACAAATAAGGGCATGCCAATGCAGAAGAATTAAAGGAATAGTTTGACTTGTTTTGAAATATCATTCATCACTTTCTTACCTCTTAAACCAAACTGTCATTTTCACACTTTGGATTTAATACTTCAATACTAAAATAACGGGGTATAATGTGTTAATTATTGCCCTTCATTGCTAGTAGGCACAATTTGTGGTCTCTGGACAAATGCAGACTAGCTGTTTCTCCTTGTTTCCAGTCTTTATGCTAAGCTAACTGGATAATAACTAGCTTCACATTTAGCGCACAGAGATGAGAGGCATCCTTCCTCACATCTAACTCTGCAAATTGTCAAACTATTGCTGTGATGAAAATGAATAGGTGTTGGAATCTGTGAAATCTTCAACAAATACTAACAACGCTAATATAATACTATTTGAGACATCAATTTATCAATAAAGAATTGGGCAAAATCTGTTTAAACAGTTTATTACGCATTGAAATAAAGTTGAAACATTTTCTCCTAGTGACAGGTGTCATAGAAACCTATGGGAAGACTAAATGAGCAAACAACAGAGATTGTGTTTGTAGATGCAGTGATGAACAGTGTGTGAGGTTCAACAGTCTGATGTGCTTTTGGTGGAAGGAAAAATAAAATTGAATGTCAAAGGAAGGCCTGCAGGCATCAGCTGTGTTTTATCCCATTCAGACATTTCTGTGGCTGTTTGACTGTGACGCACTGCACATCTCTGCCTTCTCTATCGGATGGTCAAACAGCTGGACAGAGAAACGGAACAAAACAGAAACAGAGTTGCTAAATGTGGGTACAATATAAAAAGGACCAAACCTAAGCTCTGTCCCTTTTCCTGAAATCACAATCTTTCCGTGTAATTGTTCTGCTCTAATGCCGCAGCCATTGAGTGTCGTCAATTACACGTACGCTTTGAACACACACGACTGAAGATGGCTCAGAGATGTGCTTGTTTTTCTTCTAGATTTCAAAACACTATAACAAACTATTGGTAGGTTGCCAGAAGGTGCAGTCATCGCAATGCTGTTGGCCAAACAACATGGCAACAGTAACCAAGAGACCTGTGGTTACAGTGGGAGGACACGATTGTCAGGTTGCTGAATACAATTCAAGGGCCCATGATTTACTGGTGTATTTGTGGTGAGAAGCGCAGGGCAGCAAAATGTCCCACGCTCCAAAAAATGACAGCGATTTTTAAGATGTACTAAACTTCATGCTCATGCTGATTAACTAATTAATTAGTTCTTCAAGAAAAAAAAGAAGAAAAAAAACATTTGCTGGTTTCTGTTGTTTTTCTCTGGCTCAAAGATCTAATATTTATCTATTCTTCATTAAAATGTCTAAAGGTGAGTCGACCTATTTTATGTATTCCGTCGACTTCTGCACAAAAAGGTACCAGGGCATTGGATATATATCACCTTTTAATTGTGTCATATCTGCGTTACCCTTGACATTACCCATCTTGGCTATAACTTCCAGGGCAAACAACGCATGACTAAGGAAACACCAACAGCTAGCCAGTTAGCCAGTCGGCTGTTTTTATCCTTCTGCTGATGGATTATTCATCACTGTTTGCTGCATAAGGTGAATAAAACTTGAATACATCAACTCATCCGTAAACATCATATGAACTAGACTTTCCTTGCAATGGTGACAACTATCATGCTCCAACACTACTTCCCGTTGTAATCAAACCAAGGCTTTTATTTTGATTGAGAGCTCCCTAGCGGCCGAAGTTACTATTTGATCATTTCCATGATAATGAATTAAATCAGTTACCTTCTGACATCTTACTAGCAAAGTTACCAATCAAAAGCACATTAAATGATAATGAAGAAACTATTAGCTGAAGCACTTGCTTATGTAAAGTTCCGCGTGTAGGTGCGTCAGGTACAATGGAACAAAAAATGACTGTGATGAATCATCTCCATTTAATAAGCAGCTTGTGAGTCTTGTCGTGTCTTTGAATTTCTATTGTAAATCCTTCTATGTAATTAACAGGACTCCACTGTTATTAAATGTTCTTTCCTCTCTTGTTGTAAAAGATGAAAAAATGCATGTGCTCCATGTTGACGCTTTGTGTCGTGCCGTACGATGACATAATCCTCTAAGGCAGGAGAACGTGTGATCTAATCCTAATGATGGAAAAGGACCAAAAGCAGAAAGACAGAGACAGAAGCGAGCAAGAGGAACAGCAGCTGGGAAACCGACATGTAGATGGACAAGAAGAGACAAACTCAGAGACAGTTCGGGAGACATCTGGGGAAGCTCCACACAGGGCGGCCATGACAGGAAAGACAACTAAAATCCACTCTCCTCCCGAAATCTCCCCTAAGCCTTTAAGAGACCAACCATCCCGCCTGCTCCCCCTCCTCCCCCTCGCCTTGATTCCATGGCAGACCTCCCTGGAGTCCAGACCATTATCAAACCACAAGTGCTCAATCAAATCCTGAAGAAAATGATGTGGTTTTCATTCTTTGTGTTGACCCCTCAGCTCCAGGTCTGACCATTCCACGCCTCCAGCTCCTTCATCGACCCCATCAGTGTCATTCAATAAAAGGCCAGGGAAACCCCCCCCGATCCCCCACCTTCCCTCTGTGTGTTGATATTACCAGCAGACTGTTTGGTTGTGTTTGTCAGAGTGTGATGACAGAACTAAACACTGGTATTTACACTGCGATAACCGCCTTGTCTGGACAGGCTCTGTGTGGAAACTGGGTGTGTGGGACCGAAAGAGATCATGTGTGTATGTGTGAGTGATTTCTATGGTTATGTGGAGAAATTTTGGTTTGTAACCCTCGTTGTGAGGACATTCGTCACAACTTTAAAGGGCTGTTTGATGGTTAAGCCTGGGTTTTAAGACTCAGGTTAGAATTAGTGTGTGAGAGCATGTGTGTGAGTGGTAGTTTGTGTGTTGTGTATGTGTGTGTACATGCTAAGGCTTGATGCCCTTATTATAATCTGTGGTTTGGTGTGCACACACATGCTATGAAAATGGCTTTGAATGGTTGGATTTGATATTTTCCTCCCTGTTGATTGATTCCAGTTGTGAAGATTTTTAAGTTCTAACCTGAGAGGATTACAGGCTCATAGACTCATCTATGAACTGAGGTCATTCAATCCAATGAAAGGATATTAAAGCAAATATAAGCCTGCATTCATTAACTTGTAAAGCTATAACAACATTTTTGTATTCGCTATTTTTGTACCATTTCAACATTGAATGCAAACTGTGTTCCCTAAAGCAACATTCACAACAACTTACAACAAATACCTTCACTACATAGATTCAAGCAATCACATACTGCTTTGGTAAAACAAAGACCTAAATATGTAAACAACAGTAATACCCATGAATTACTTAGACATTCCTAGAAACATTTTTGCAGCCTTGCCTCTTTGCAGATCGGTGTACAGCAGCACTCTCGCCCTCCCCCCACAAGAGAAGTGAAGTCAAAATAGATCAATATTTTTCATAGTTTCAACCAATAAGTTTAAAGGTAAAATCTAAAATGAGTTCAAACAGAAGCAAGAAAAATCATTTTTTAAACAAGAATGAAAAACATTTTTTTAATTTTGTCACACTTTTTCTTAAACAGTTTAATCCATCATCAAATATTTGATTATTAATGCTTCTAAAAGACAATAATTGAAGTTAAACTCATCACTTCTGTGATGGAGGTTATGTAATCATCCCCATCCATTTGTTTGTTGATTTGTTTGTTTGTGAGCAAAAATAACACTTGATGGAAGATGCAATATGGATCAGGGAAGAACCCATTGCATTTTGGTGTGGATATGATGAAGAGGTGGATCCAATCAATTTCTTTAACATGGCAAGATATTTCAGCATTTTCCCAATGAATGGTTCATGGATCTTGGACCATTTAAGGAACTTATATCTATGAGTTTGTGCAATTTGGTGCGACTTCATTTAATTCAAGGGGACTGTTGCGCCACAGCGAAAGTTTGCAGTCTACTCAGATCCATTTGACTTACATGTAGGATTTCATTCAGGGCAGCAGTGTTGGAGAGGGTGGATTGAATAAATGTCTGCACCTCATAAGCTTCCCACTGCAGTGTGTGGGTCTGCAGGTTTCAGGTGGGACGAGCCTTGTTCAGTTCGGACAAAGAAGCAACGTTATATACATGTCGCAGCTGATTGGGCAACACCTCTGATACGTCCAACCAACGAGAAAAAACATACCAAGTCTGTCACACGGCATTGCACACAAGCCCCTGGACTTTGCAATAACAGTCTGATAATGATAACACTCAACAGACTTTACAAAAAAACTGTTGTTTTACCCTAGAATATTTCAGTAGAAGACAACTAAAGTTCTGCTGAGGACACAAATGATCTCAAGATACATGAGGCAAACGGCGTACAACGGGAATTTACAGCATCGCATCAAAACAACCTCTCAATGACACATGCAGATCAGTGGTGATGCCAACTACATGACGAATGAGCAAACTCCATTTGCAGAGAGAGACTGTGAGATGCAGATGAAAGCTCCAGAATAATAAACAGAGCCTGTACCCTTTGTTTGTACGTAAATGTGCGGGACAGCAGTTGTGATGGGTATATGCAGCTCAGTTGTATGGGTGGGGGAGGTCAGATTGAAATACAGCATTGAGCAACCTATTGTAGTCCTCTGCACCACAGTAATCATGTGGTTCAAGGTTTGATTCAACTGAAGCTACATCACTAAACAAACACTGGTCATTTAAGCAACATCTGACAGAAAATGTTGGCATGTTTTATGTACATACATATATACATATGTATTTGTTGCGTGTTGTTGTGTGTGTGGGTTCAGACCTGCAGCAGAGTCCCGTGGATGTGGTTGTGTTGGATTCTGGGTCCTGGCTCTGGAGGAAGCTTCTGCAGTAAAGCGTGAACTGTAGACGGGACCTGGGTGACCAGCACGAAGGGGACGAGGGCCCGTGCTGCCATTTCTCTGGTCCGATACACTGCAGAGTGACCGCATCTGCAGACAGCACACACAGAGCAGCATTAACGTTATTGTCATATGAAGTCATACCAATAATACAGTTATGGAAACCTGCTCCGTTGTCTTCTATTCTTGCTTTATGTCAGATTTGTGTTTATGTTTGAGTTAACTCAGGTCATGGATTGTTATTGTTACTGTTGAGTTCAAATTATTTTAAACTGCACTATTAAAAATAATTGCGTGTATTATTATTAAGTTTCTTTATTATTATTTTCACACTCTGTCATGTTTCACCGCCTCATGTTTGTTCAAGTTTTAGCAGGGCAATCGTCCTTTGTAGGAGTCCAGAGTTTCACTACAAGGTTTCAATCCAGAGTTTTAGTACAGAGTAACGTATACGTCTGCTTGGTGTCGTGTTCAGTGTGGTGGTGGGGGGTGGTGGTGTTGGGGAGGGGGGGGGGGGGGGGGTTGGAAGCTGGACTGGTACCGGCTCGGTGGGGCTGAGAGAAGAGTGCAATTTCAAGATGATACCATACGGACAGTAAGTACGAAACGCGAAGTTTCAATAAAATGTTTCTTAGAATGGACTGAGTCCCTCCTGACCCTCTCAAGTCATTACTAATAGTCAAATCCCTGACAATGTATTTTACACAATATGGGTCCTTTATAAAATTGTAAAACATCCATTCCCTGCTTGTGTTTGATTATTCCAAAGCGGGAAAAAAAAATCTAAATCTAAACAGCTCCTCGACCAGCAGATGACCAATTATGCCAAAATTGAATACTTTGAAATCCCGACCTAACCAGCCAGGACATATGCTCTTTCATTTTGTTTTTGCCCACACACAGATGTCTGTATTACACACTCAAACATATGGTAATTTACAGTGTTCACTAGTGATTGAGAATGTGGCCAGTCACCCTGAGTACAGGCTAAAATTAACCTTGTTTACAAGCTGATAGTCTTTCCATCTCCTGTGTCATAACACTGCCATCGCTGATAAGAGGGAAGGACAAGACCCGACTGAGATGAGTGGAGGAGTAAGAGAGACCAGGAGGAACATAGTAAGAGTGGCTGAAGGAAGTAGGCGACACTCATTTTATATTGTAAAAAAAAGATAACTGTAGTTCAGAGTCTTCAAAATACACAGAAACAACAAATACGTTTTAAATGAACAGGCAGGCATTTCAGGAAATGCATGTTTTTTCTCCAGAAATAGAGAAAGATATGAATAAGATTACCAACTATGTATAAAAGGTAAATTAGTGTGCATGATGTATGTTGCAGTGTATTACAGATTTGATCGCTTTGCCATAAGACACAACTTAGCCAACACGGGCTGTATCTTTAGAACAAGACATCAAGCCTGAAGCAGGCCGTCCTAAATACAAAATATTGGTGCTTGTTGGTAATATTCTCAAAATTAAGTATAATGTTCACCATGTTCATTATCTTAATTTCGTGAAAACAGTGGCTAAAAAGCATTAAACTGTGGCTGAGGCTGAAGGGGGTTCCATTCACTTTGCAGTACGAGTGCTGGTGAAACATTAAAAATATCAATAAATTATAACAAGAATTTGATTTACCTCTGTCAAGGAGGTCATGTCTTCACTCATGTCCATTCATTTGGTTGTTTGTTTGTCGGATTACGCAAAACTACTATATGGATGTCCACAAAACTTAATATAAACAAACGGACAAGAGACCTTTAAACTTTGGTGAGGATCCGTAAAAAGGGTTGGATTTAGGAACTTTTCACTACGGCTTTCTAACAATATTGTGACTTTTTTTCAGACAGTGTCACAGATCAGGGAATAATAATAATGAATGGATCTCGATGAAAAATTTGACATACTTCGAGAAAGTACATTTATAAGTGTGTTCACTTTTGTGCAGCTTGATAGAATTTAGTGAGCCTGTTGGGCCTTGATGGTTGTAAACACATGCCCTACTGAGTGCTATTCTACATGTAAAGGCAAACAGCAAAATAGAAAATGGAACAGTAAGATTCACATGTTAAAAACAGACAAATAGGCAGACAGAGTCCTTTCCTCAGTGTTTTTCATCATTGCTTCATTGGAGAGCTGTGTGCAGAGCTCTATGGCCCACTCTCCTCCTCCCTCACACATCAGCCATCTGCTTGCTTTTTAAATAGCCACATGTCTACATGCTGTGGGGTTAGTCTGATGCCTAGTCTGAGCGTAAAATATATTGTTACCGTTTAACTTTATGGTTTCATTTTATGTTTAACTGTTTATGTGCATCCTTGCACCAAACTATTGGTTAGTTTAACGGACATAACAACTTTCAAGTTGTCTCAAGAACAATGTCTGGAATTATTAAATAATTAATTTAATTCAGAAAATTACAACCAGACCAGAGACCAGAGGGAGACAAATGTCATCGCCCAACATAGGCCTGTCTGTTCCAGTTGGAGTTGGTGGAGACCTCAGTAGACAGAGTATGTGTTGAAGTGCTTCTGTAGGTTGACCTTGACACTGTGTACAAAACAAATTAACATAGAGCCATGGAATTATCATCATCTTAGAGTCTCAGACAGACAACTGGGTCTTTACATTTATAGAGAGCGTTCCTTGAATCCAGAGCCGAGCGCAGACGAGCACACACTTGCATACATGCCCGCAGACCTAAAGTTCACAGCGGAAAATTCATCAGAAGGATCAAGAGAAACGTGAAACACCTATCAATCACGACGGTGGTATGCAGGGTTGAAAAGGAAGCTCGCTTTTTGGGCTTTGGTATGCTGGAGGGCGAGAGGCGTTTAAAGACACACACTTACAGCTGTGTATAACCTACGATGAGGGAAAAATAGAGCGGGAAGATAAAAAGAAAAACTAATTGCAAATAACAACGAGGATGTTTTCGCATTTTCTGGGGGTCTCAAAAATGAAATGCCGGTCAGAATAAGAGACGGGAAAATAAAAGACAAGTGGCTCGAAATTTATATGGACTGAAACAAAGGGAGGGCTGTTAGGAGCAACAAGTCAACTGTCAACAAATGCTTTTCCACCTGCTGTGAGCATGCCACACACACACACACACACAACTAATCACACACACAACCAGAGACCATGTATCAAACACGGACAACAGTTTGCATTCCTGAGCTCTACCCGCCTGCGCACAATCATTTACTGGCAAACTCACACTTGCACATTTAACACACAAACAGGTCTAATGACCAAGATCCATGTCCATTCCACACTTTCCACCCCTGCCCGCCACCATTTGGAGCCCATATGTTAACTATCTGTGCTAATTTGTCCCATTGAAACTCTTTTGCAAAAGGAAATGACAGTTTGGAGAGGTGTAATTTTAGAAACAGGGCCGTCCCCTGTGGGGTCAGGAGGCAGACTGTTGACTGGCATGGACGAGACTCATCTGGGACTCATTTTGGAGAACTGGGAGAATAGTTTCCTCCGTCGACACTGTAGCATTTCCACTAAACAAGCCTAAGTGATGAAGAAGGTTCAGTTACTCAATGAAAATGATTTATACAGGTGAGATGTCTGAAAACAATCTGTCATTTTGTCTCATTGTTCTATAAACTAAAGGTCATACAGTGGAGGAAACAGTCTGTGTTCAAAGTTTTTCCTAAACACTATATACATGTAGTGCACAACATTTAAAGTATAATTTTATTGTACAGAACAAAAAGTGTCTAGACATATATCTACAAAATGGATTTGTCTAAGACTATCTACAAACAATCCCACAGTTAAACATGGCACATTTTTATAGATGCAGCTGCAAAAGTCATCAGACGATGCAAGAGTCAAAATCTGAATTTGCTTCTCACCACTGAGTCGAAACTTGTGAGAGATTTCCTGCATTTGCTGATTTTGCAATAACACAATATGAAAAATAATATTTGTGAGTAAAAATCCTAATAAGGTAATTAGATTAACCCCTGAACGCATATTCGTCAATTTTTCAAGTGATAAGAAGTTGATACAAAAAACCTCTTGCAGCTAAAATAAATGTAGCCTTAAAAATTACTGCTGCTTATGTATCATTTCACTTTGTGAAAAATAATTACACAATTTCTAGAAAATGGATGAAAGTTTGAGCTCTCCACAAAGTCAATATAGTAAACCCATTTGTCAGATATCACTATGTCTTTCTATTCCTGAAAACTGTGTATTATCTATTGCTATGATGTCACTTTTACCATATTTGAATCACCAAGCTGACGGCCTGTTATTTAATGAAATGCTGGTGAGTCCAGATCAAGACACAAGGTACAGTATCAGTTAACGTTTTGAAACTCAACTGTGGAAAACAATTTCTTTTTCTGCGTCTGTCCAGGGTGTCAGGGTTCAGCCTCAGTTGACAAGTTCAGGTTACTCTCAGCAATGTGGACGATGACAGACTGTAAACAACTTGAATTTGTCATTGTCCACTGTCCCGAGGCCCAGCGAAGCAGCATGCAGAAATGAACCTGAGCAGCGAGGAGGAGAAATCTACAATATCTCTTCTGGGATGGAAATGACAGTGGTCCCCTTTGAAGCCTCACATTAGTTTATGGGCAATACCGTGCCCTTTCAAAAGAAATGAGACACGAGGCATCGAGGACGGGAAAGGAAAGGAGTAAGGTAGACAGGGAGGGTGCGGAGAGATGCTTGGACTGGATATCACACATAAATCACTGTACCAGCCCTCTGAGGGTTTAACATTCAGGCAGAGAAAGAAGGAGAGGGGAAGGAGAAAGAGAAAGAGAGGAAAAAGGGAGACACGAAGAGAGAAGAGACCAAATGTTCACCGGATAAAAAGACGTCAAAGACTGGAATGAAGCTGCCATCAGTTATTAGATAAATGTGTCTGGTTGTCATTATACGCCCCCGCGTCATCATAATCATCATCGGTATCTTCCTTATTAACTGGGCAGGTATGACGCATGCAGAGGCCGGGAAGTGAAGGAATTCTTGCAGTGGGGAGGAAGGGTATATAGATAAACCACACGTGGGGTGTGATGGAGGGATATAGGGTACTAATTATTACACACTAAGTTCTGTCCCGTCTACACAAAGAGGAGCTGAGCTGCAGTAAATACTTGGAGGTGGTGGCTCAGATCAAATGGAGAGAAGGAAGAAGAGGGTGAGGGTGAGGAGAAGGTGGAGAGGGCAGACAATCATTGACCTCATCAGACACGTCCGCACACGCCTAGGCAAGATGGGGTTGGGGAGTTGGGGTAGTGTCGAGAAGCGCGGCTGGAGCCAAAGACGTTAGGGCCGGGCTATATTTAACATCAACGTGTGGGCTTCATTTGTGTGGATGCGAGCGCTGCATACCTTCTCAGCCAGCCGGTCACAACTCAGCTGACGACCTGCTAACTGCACCGAGCAGAGACTGAAGGGAAAACTTTACTTGTTACAATAAAAGTCTGGTAAATAGGCTTCCGTAATGGAAAAATGGGAAATTGGATTTATTTGTGTTCTCGGAGCTGCAGATCCAAATGTAAAATATTCCTGTGGGGCTGCAGGAGAGATGAGGGGAGGAATTAAGACAGAGATCTTACGTGAGGTGAAAGAGACTGACGCACGCCAGCCTTCTAAAAACAACAGGAAGTTAGTCATTGAAATTCAGCATGTTGATTTGCCCCCTATTTACGTCAAGTTTAAGGATTTATGGCACTCTTTCTCCAAGTCATAACTCAGTCCAACCACAAAGAACACACACACACACACTGTACTTATACTTTCCAGGGACGTAAGCATCCAGAAGGCACTGAACATTATCACGGACCCCTCCCACCTTCTCCACAAAATGTTTGATCTTGTGTCTTCAGGCAAACGTTACAGGAGCATCAAAACAAAAACCACAAGACCGAACAGCTTCCTCTCTCAGGCAGGGGTTGTGTTGAAACTGTTTTATTGTGATCCCATTTACCACTAAGAAACCTCATCTAGATTCCTCACTGCTTTTGATGCTTAGTGAGATAAAATTATTTAACCTTGGATCACTAACGTCTGCCGTTAATAAACATCCATGAATGCAGTCATTCATGAAAAGAACTCCAGAACATGTTTGAGAATCATTACATTGTGTCTGCATGAAAGTAATTCAGTGATCGCTCTCTGTACTTTCACTGGTTACACTACAAACAAAAAGTGAAACATTTTAAATGACACCAATGTGCCACAATGTAAGAAATATAGGGGAAAAAAGATAAATATAGAAATATGCTATAATGCTTCACCCATGCTGCATGTAGTCTTAAATATTCAACATGTGCTACAATACTTAAATATTTAAGTTTTAACTTTCAATAAGTTAAAGTTATTGACAAAATGTTGATATTAAAGCACCTTGACAAGTGTAAGAGGGATGTAGGGTCAGCAAAAATAATTATACATTGATAATGCCACTGTAAAATGAGTTTGTTAGACCTGATGAGCAGAATATGTTTTTTGGTCTAATGTGTTCTGTAGCTATTAATATCAACAATGTATTGTTTTTAAATATGTTATATGAATTAACATGCAAATAGTCATTAATACAATCTGCAACTGAAAAACACTTTATATTGTATGTGTATCTGTGTTCAATGTATTTCCAATGCATTAGCATTAGGCTAAACCTTTTTGATTCCAAACTGTGACCTATGACAGGTTGTCACCATTACCCCTAAGTGAATAAAAAATGCCTGAGTTATTGCTGTGACAGACAGACAGACAGACACTTTCAATTTCAATACACCCGTCTGCCACTGCATAGTAAAACTATGGTTATATCTCACAGCAAACCAGGAGGGGTGGCAAACCAATACCAGCACAAGGCGATAATAAGATTACAACTACAACTAAAAACACTATCTGCTCTCAAAGAACATAACAACAATACATATCACCTGTATCCGACCAACACATGGTTGAAGAACACACACTCAAGTTTTCTTAACTGTTAGTAAAGCATTCCAACTTCAAGGTCTAAGAATCTCCTCTCAAACACACACGCACCCAGCAGTCGAGAACTCTTAAATATTGAACCATGTGAAACATTGTGTAAACACATGATGCCATATATTTCACATTGTTGGGATAACTCCCATGTGTCCTCTCATTCGGTGAAGGTCCTCACAGCAGCAGATAAACAATGCGAGTGTGCAGGACATACAAGCTTTAGTTCCACTTGCAGGTGCAGAGCATGTAAATGGCCATGCTCCAATAATATTTGTAGAGTTTTCTGTCTGAGGAATGTAACAGATGAAGACTGGGACCACAGTTTCCCAGTGGCCTGTGAAGTTTCCTCCACAGTCAACAATGAGTGGATTCAGATAAAACCAGTCAAAACATAATCAACTGCCACATGAGAAAGCACCAACGGCAACAAAACCATCTGTAGAGACATACTCACAACTGACAGGGGTTTGTCTTAGTGTGCAGAAACACACACCTTGATAAAGATTCACACTCACACAAAGTGATAAACATCTCATTATGGTCATTCATTAGAACATACAGTATCATCTGGACTTTGGGGATTATGATGTTAGAAGTTAAGTAAGGCACAGGTCTATATAAAAGATAAAGGAGCACCTGTGCAAACAAAACACAAGAAGACACATTAATGTTTAGGCTGAAGGTGTTTTGTCTAAGTGATTGTGAATTGTTCTATACTTAGAATAACTTCTGGTTCAATGAAAACATTGTTGACAGCTTTATCGGGGATGAAACAGCTGTGTGACCCTCTAGAATTTGATACAGGGTTTCTGTTTTTAATGATTGGACTTCAACAGTGAGCCCAGTCCTGGAAACACAAATGTAAATGACTGGCTGACAAATTAACACTATTGGTAGGTCAACCAGTTTCACCTCAACAGAGTTTTCACCTTATGACAATTCTAACATCTTTTTGGAAAAATCGTAGCTACTTTTAAAAGCAGTTGTAAGTGCACACACATGAACGTCACTCTCTTTGTTTATTATGATGATGGTTGGCAACACTGTCTATGATTTAAATGAATGTGTGTATGCTTATGAGTTTGTGAAGCAGAGACACTCACCTAATGATGAAGGGCATGAAAGGGGCAAGTCCCAGAGGTGATGAAGATCCGTCCATGGGAGAGGGGTAGAGGCGACTGAGCACCAGCAGCAGCAGGAACAGACTGGGGTGTAGCTTCACCTGACCGCTGTCACTGAACACACAGAATATCGGTCAGATTCTAACAATGCAGTTAATATTGCCCGAACTGAGATGGAAAAGTACGAGTTGGGTTTAACTGTGGATGTTTTTGGACTCCAAGATCTCTCTCTACAAATGTATGCATTTGAGGTTGCCCCCAGATTCTACAAGTATCTGGGGAACTTGGCTGATGGAACGGCCTGGTACGACTTGTAAGCAACTTCGAAGAGAAAGAGTTTGAATCCACAATCCACCTAGGATGCTGACAGGCTTGTTAAATGTGAATCAAATGTCATCTATTATCCTAGATTCAGGGATCCCACAAAGTGGAGATACAAGTCTGTACGTTTTATTTGTTTACTTGAGTATTTTATTTTTGTGTTTTCCATTTCAGTTTAATTCCCGTTAGTGGGTGAGAGCTACAGTGGTTTTCTCAGTAAAAAATACTCTTTAGTGACAGCGGACTGTGCTTCATGATGTTTGAATGAATGTATGGTTGTAAAATCAGCTGTTCTTGTTGGATTGCATGTGTTTGACTTGAATAATAGATATAAGATATTAATAGATTTAATAATATCACAATTGTTAGGCTTCACAAAGGACTTGCCTGTACATTTTTGCCAAAAGTAGATTTCCGAGAAATTGAAAACTGAAATGAAAACTATAAAGGAGAGCTTTCACTGGAAGGCCAAATGTTTTATGCTTGAAGGGCAGATTTGATTCAGAGGCTGCTATTTTCTTACCACTGCTGTATCATCTTACACACAGCAACTTGTCTCTTCATGTGAAATGGTTAGAAAGGATGATTATTGAAATTAAAGGCTAAATATAACTGAGCTTGTCAAGAAAGTGAATTATCTGGGAAAATCTGATAAGTTTAAGTAATAATTATAAAGGCTCATTCATTCTTTAGCCCATTTTTTATCAATTTGAATGAAAAAAGTATTTACTATTTTGGGAAATGGTCTTCCTTTGCTGAGAGTTACATGAAAAAACTCGTAGCTCCAGCAGTGTATGGGAAACAACTAGTTGTGGATGCAGTTATAATGTGTAGTTTGCTCTGTGAAACAGGACAAGAGAGCAATATGAAAACCACATATAATCAAAATGCCAACACAGAATATAATAGGCCGAAATTCCTTCCTTTTTTGCTTTTTACAAACTGCATATGCAAAACCACCCACTCTCCAGTACAGTCATATCCTCGTCCGTCCTTGAGCTGAGCTTTTCACCTCCCTTTTTTGCCCTCCTTCCAAATATCATCATCGCCAACTGAGTCAGAATGGAAAATGTCTGTTTGTGCCAGCGGTTTCATATTTTCACTCTGTCACAGTTGCGGTGAGGGAAGCAGGGAGGAAAATGAAAAAAGAGAGAGAGGCTGACAACAAGTTAAGCTACACAAGTGAAGACAATGACTAAAGCGTGCGAAATACCCAGTGGCAATCGGGGGGGTCCCCCTAGTGTTATGCTAAAGTAACCCTACCCCTACCTCACCCGATCGTAATCTGAACCCCCCAAATAAATAAATAAACGAAACAATAACATCGATAGTGATTATTCATCAACAGGACATTCTGCTCCTCTGTTCTTTTCTAATCACTAACATGCAGAACAGATCTTTACAAAAAACCTGATGAATTTTTATTAATGGATAAACGGGGCGTCGCTTCTTCTGCAACAGTGGAGTCAAAACACTGCAGTATGAACTTCCCTCCTGTCTGCAGCCTGTGTGTGTGTCTGCTTGTCTCTATCGCCCTTCACAAAACTGACATGTATTTAGTTATTAATCAATGATGTTGGATCATGAATGCGCTTCTCGTCTCGTGTCGTGTGTGTAAGTTGAACTGCGTGCGTTCAAAATGTCTGGGTTTAAATAATGTCTTGTGAGAACTCACATTTCAGTACTGTTTCAGGTCCTAATAACTTTGGGTTGGTGTTTATTGTTAATGTGTGAGCGCAAATCAGTGTGTGAGTGTGGTGGGAGGACATGCAGCAGGGTTATACAGCACAGTACAAGGATACCAACGTGTGTGCACCAATCCTGAAGCGGCGACCGGCCACATCTGCAAAACGTGCCTACATTGCCTTACCCTACCTTACCAATACTGGACATACTACACTTTTGCCTTACAGTGTATCTTCTGCTAAAGTAGACCCCTCCTGCTTTATCTTATAAATATCACCACTCAAGCTGGTTCAGCAGTGAGGACAAAACCTTTTTTTCAAATTTGGGAACATGATGGGAAAACCGAGTTTACAATGTGGGGAGCGCTTGCAGCGGAGTGTTGTGTAGGTCTGGAAGTACGTAGGACCTGCTTATGTGAGTGTGTGTGTCAGGAGAGCGGAATGTCCTTCGGGCCCTGTTATTAGTCATGAGGATCTCATTGAACGGAGGCAGAACAACAGACCCCCTGCGAAAACAACTTGTGCTTTTCATTACTTCCTTCAGCACCGAACCATCCGCTGGGACTGCCGTAGATCGGCGCGATGGGAAATGTAATTGCGGCCCAATTAGTAACCGGTCTAATGTGTTTAGTGTCACAGTTCAGCCGAGCCCAGCGGGACAGGATGTGATGTCACAGATACAGCAGGGGGTGCAGATAGAAGTAAAATTGCAAACATATTAGGGCCATGTTGGGATACAGCTGGAGGCTCAAACACTTGACAGGATGAAAAAGAGACTCTGTGGCATTTAATGGCACTCTTAAATTCCATGCTGAGGTCTAACATGAATGTCTGCCCTCTCTCCCTACACTCCTCAATCATCTCCAGTATCCGGGTCTTTGATGAAGGGCTTATTTTGGTTCTCCATCTTTTAAAAGAGAGTGGAAACAGAACGCTGACCTTAAGTAGTTTTTCGTCTTCATTTAGAAAGCAGTGAAGGGGACATGGTAGCAGAGACGCAGAAGAAGCTCTTAAGTAAACAGCGGCCCATTTGCTTCGCTGTCACATGAATAAATCATCAGTTTTGTTTGGGGAATTAGAGAAAAGAACTTTGAGTATGATATGAAAGCTGTTTTCTTTGGACGTGGAGGCAGGAGCAGATAAGACAGTTTAAATGTGGGTGGTGACCTGAAATAGCTCCAGAGATAAACCGGGTGAAGTTTGCTTCACTGAGATAATAACATGGGGATTTTTAAATTTATAAATCACAGGTCTCATAAAAAAGCACAAACCACATTTTGATGCGACATGAATCATCTTTTCCTTCACGCTAAATTACATAGAGAGTAGCACATATTATCATAATTAAATTAGGTTAAGGGCTGTTATACAAGTACACACAGCTCGGCCATAGTGTATTTGAGATCAAGGTGATGACACATCCCCAGCACCCTAAAACAGTTATAAAATGCAGATAAATATTTTCTTAATTAACTGTGGCACACATTTTAGAATATGGCAGGCTGCTATTCTAGATAATTAATGTGAAACACTAGCTAATTTTGACAGATAGGTCAATATCTAAAGTGCTGATAATGTAGAATCAAGTTGCTTTTGCAGCGCTGTAAAAGAAACTGCCAGATAATTTCCCCAATTAGAGATTATTTAGTGTGTAGGTGTTCAGTGTAACTTAGCAAATGAATCCTTTCTCATCCTTAATCCTGGAAACAAAGCAATGTGTGATATCTCTCTGTTGCTTACCGTTGAAAAATTCTGAGTTGAGAGCCTATTCTAAATTTCAGAGTCAAACTAATTTCAAGAAACCCCAAATTTATAGGCACCCCTTCCCAACCGGACATCCCACAATTAGTGAACCATTTCATGAATAAATTCCAAAGGGTCATTGGATTCGGCTTCGGAAACAAAATGATCACAGGCGGACTAACAGACTGATCACTATATCCCTGACCATTACGAAACTCTACAAGTGAGATACAAAACAAAAAAATTTAAACTCTGTGCAAATGTTACTGTAATAATACAGGAAATTGATGCTGATCCAGACTCAGATTTAGGCACATGATCATATCAAATGATTACTCACATCTAATGTAAATCTAATCATACGCAAACCCTTACACACAGATAAATATATCTGTTTGTCAACTTTCTGTGTGCTGATCAATCTCTGCACACAGGATTGTTTTCCATTCTTGATTCTTCTTCATAGCATTTGTGTTGCACCATGCGTAATGTATATGCACAGCCTCAAAAGGAAATTACCTTAGAACTTCCAGATCTAATTTCTATAATCATTCATACAATGTGACCTATTTTGAGAATACACTTGTGCTGCAAATTCCACAAGACTGATTGAAACCACAACAACAGCAGCTCTCCTGCCTCCTGTCCTGCTCTGCACTGCCACAGTTTGGCGTGGTTGCTCTGTTTGGGTGGCGCGATGCACCGACATGATGTGGGAATTCAGACGGCCGAGATCTGGTTCGTGGGAAATTTGCAAATGCTTTAACAAGGGTCAAAGGGAGTAAGGGGAATTGAGAAAGCGGCAGTCTGAAAAAGCAGTCAATTAATTGGATCCATATTAAGATAAGGCCGCCTGAGGAGCAGTTGGAGGACGCTGGGGCTTTTAAAATAAGGGAGTTTGGGCTGAGCTGAAAACGATAAGGCCAATGAACCTCAGTGGACGGCTGGAGAAAAGAACAGACCTAAATCTTGTCAAGACATTTACTTTATTCGGTTGTAAAATCTTGTGCTTTGAGTAAATAGTCTGTAAATTGTGCAAGTGAAACTTTGGGGGAAAAAAGGTGCAGACACGCACTCGATCCAGGGCAATGCTTACTTGTTCATAGGTAAGAGCTGAGTTCACAGTTTATCTTCACCACTTTAAATAAATCTAGTTTTGCACAAACTTTCTCCAGCCAACCAGTAGCACAAAATCCCCACCGCTTGATCAGCTTAACAGAAGAAAAAAAAGCTGCCTCAAATGGCACAATGTGGGTAAAATGAAAACACCTAATGGGATCAGGGAAGTGTGAAAAGCTTTGGCAAGGGCCGAATGTGGATTGTGTTATGTGTGTAGATTAAGGAGAACCTCCTCACCTTTCCACTGTGGATGCAGCCTCCTCCAGCTGGTTCAGGAGGAACGGATAGAGGGCTGGAAAACGAGTGAAGAACTCCCGGCCTGTCATCCTGCGGCAGAAGCAAAAGGAGAGAAAAGAGACAGTGTGATTGTCTAAAAGTCATGAGGGCATCAGACATAAACCCACTGACCTCAGGATTATTTAACAGTCTGTTTGTTAAGGATAATGGTAGTTATAAGAAGTAAAGAATATTGATCTCATTAAACAATAAACAGAGGATGAATTGGTGGATTATTTGTATCTTTCGGACTCTTAAATAGCCGAAGCAGTTCCATTCCATACTGGGACATCGTTTCACATCAGCAGAAAACCTTATGCAACTGCTTACATGCACTGTGTAGCATCCCCCGAGAGTCAAGTGACAGACGTAACAGATACTTCTGCAGATATGTGTCCTGGCATATATGTCAGTAAGAAAATGCAATACCGAAAGTTGTTGCTTGTGGTAGTTTACACCATTATTTAAAGAACATAAGAACTTGGTTGTAGTGTGTCTTAACAGAATTGCCATATCAAGTATAAGCAAGTTTAATATGCGCGGAAAACCCAACAACTGTCAAAAGAAATTGATTCAAAATGTTGTTGAAACCTGACTGGTGCACTAAAAAACTTTTTTCCAAATGACCCCCGCCCTCTTCAAAGCTGTAAAATAGAATGGAGAAAATACAATGTACAAAAATACTCCAGTGGATGAGAAGCAGCTAGATTTTCCACTTTGATTCAGCGAGCTATTTGCGACTGTAACGATAATAACAATAACAATACCATCGGCACTGTATTAGATAGAAGCTAAATGTGTGCTGAGGTATAGAGCGAGTTTGTGTTAGTGTGGAGAAAAGAAATTAAATATCTGTGGATTTCAGATCAATTAGTGTTTTAACATAATGTATGTCATTCACATTAGATGCAACTGCACTGGCATTGAGTACAATGCATACCTCCACCAAGGCCACCAACAGTTCCCGTGTGAAACCACATTTAAATTCACTTGATCCATCAAATCCTCTCGATTTATATTTGGTTCTGCAACAAATTTGACACGCTCATAAACATCAATCCACTAGGCGTCCAAGATTTTTTTTAAATCAAGACCCATTCATTATTCTCTGTGAAACCAACGATAAAAGAAATTAAAAAAAAACCCGGGTCCCCCTCTTGATCTGCATCCAAACGAAATGTTATGGATCATTCGTTAGCCCATACCACAACCTTCCATCAAGTGTTGTGGTAATCTTGCTTGCTTGCAAACAAACCAACACACAGGGGGTGAAAACATAACTTCCTTGTTAGAGGTAATGACACCATAACTGTTTTTAACATGTTTTTCCACACAACGTCCCTCAACCTCCAAACAACTATGAGGGGAAAGTAACATGACAAGAGAAGCCAGAGACACAGGAAAAGATATAGAGTGTAGAGAACTGACAGTCAGACATTGTGACTTCTACGATCATGATCTTGTGCCAAAGGCTAAAACAAAATCAAGCTTTTACATTTGTTTATGCGGCTACAGCGAGAAATCAACAGTCATATTTGTGTGTGTTTACATATAGTGCGGGCCACAGTCATGTGGCAGATGGTGTAGTATATGTACATACTGTGCCATGGTCATGAGTGTTTGCGCTTATTTATCCACTCAGACACATACACAACTATCAACAAAATGACACACTATATATTTAACACAGTCGGTGCTGATGCAACCGCCATTCAACCTCAGGGCCAATAAAGTTTTTATTTCACTCTGCCCGTCTAAATCAGGTCGCTCCTAAAGCGAAGAGGGCTGGTCTGCCAAGCACATGATCACAAGACTGGAGCGATGGCATACTGCTCCAGTCACGACTGCCACTAATTCGGGACACACAAACATTCAAACACGCACACATTCGCGCACGCACACGCACACACACACACACAGACACACACACACACACACACGGTTCAAGTTAGCAGCAGGCGCTGTCATGGTCGGCAAGTGAGTTCCAAAACCCCTTTCAACATGGATGTGCCACACTGCTCGCCTCCTGTGACTTGACAAATACACAAGGATGAGGTGTGGGGGTAGCTGCAAACTCAAATAAACTTTATTGTCATTGTCTACATGTGCAAATACTGGACTCAGTGCCCGCCACCCTCCTATGCTTTCTCTAATGAGAGTCTCTCAGTCAGACAAGCTGCCTAGAGGACAAAGGTTAGAGGTTGTGTCGCTTCAGATTAGAGGGGGGAGAAGGGGGAAAGGTCGCAGAGGACGAGAGAGGAGAGAGAAAAGAGCAGGGGGTGTAAGTGAAAAGGCCGAGTCATGTTTGTGGGCTAAAAGCTGAGTGTCCACTCTCACAAAGGCAACATTATCTTCAACTGGAGATGGGATTCTGCAGGACTAGTGAGGGTGCCGTAATAAACCTATAAGCGTCCTAGTTTGACAAAGAGAGAATATACACTCAAAGAGAAGAGCGAGGCAGACACAGTAAACAATAACAGCAACACGTAGTATGGCCGATATGGATCCATTGAGATATTGTGCTAGTGACACACAGATAAGTTTGAGGAGTTCCCTCCTTTCGTCTGAAAAGATCGAAGCAGCTCAAATACACGCATCCAGATCTGAATATTGAATTCAGCTTAAGTAAATTTGGGTTGTTCCATTCATATCAACAGGTCATTGTTCCTGGAATGTTAGTGGATGAGGGGGACAAGGTGCATTTACTGAAGTACACAGTACAGATACTTTGTATGTAACTTTATTTTTCTTGACCATGACATTTCAGAGGGAAATAATGTACTTTTATCTCCAAGACATTTAATCAAGAGCTATTTTTTCCAGTTACCTTTTGAAAAGAAAGTTTGAATAGAAAAAAAAATTCTGAGTTCCACTAGAGAGACAGATCTTCTCTGAAATTATCTGATGGTTTAATTCCAATTCTACAACTTAAAGGCCACTTTTTTTTAAGATTAGAGAAAATGTATTCATACTTGAGTAGTAGCAGTATGTGTTTTTTTTCAAATTTTACACATTTATATTATATCAATATTATCATTGCTGAACTAAATATCAACCATTGTAAACTGCCTTCACTTGACCAGCTGCTTTTAAATCATGTCTTCATAAACATTGATAAAGAGGAAAAATGTTACATTAGTAGCCTTCCTGGATTGCCTCACACTGCCATGGAGACTCCAAGGTCAAACGTATCGTTTACTTTGAGTTTGCTTCAAACTAAGTGAAGCCATGTAACAGAAGTTGTAAGTGTAGTTGCACTTTGAGAAAGAGGCAAAGTACTTGTAATGGAGCATTTTTATTGTTGTACTTGTGCTTCCCCTTCAGTCTGAGACGTGATACTCTAAGCGTCGCTGATATCATCAGGTGTCTCTGAGTCCTTCACTCTCTGAAGACAAATATTTACGGAAACGCTCAAAGGCACCTCAGTAACGTTGATTTGCACATTTCTCCATGTACGAGTGCTCATTTGGTGAAAAGTGAGATGTTGACGTGGGCTTGAGATAAAGCTGGAAGCGTTGGTTGGAATTCAGAGAGCAATCTCCCCTCTTTCAATAATGTTTACAGTTGCATTAATCTCAACAGCGATATTGCTTCAGCAACAATGTATGGAAAAACGGCGCAGAGGGCCCGTGAAGGTCGTTGATCTGCAAGCAAACAACACGTCTGGATTCTAGTGACTATAACACACTGAAATTCCCACAGACAGCAGCAGGCTGTCGTTCCAAAAACAGTAATGACACATAATGTTGTACGTGTAGGAAATTGTGTTTATGCTCCAGCTGCAGTGCAAAGAGAGAGAGAGACACACACACACACAGCGAAAGATTATTGCATGTACAAGCTGTCATAATGCATCTTCTGTAGCCAAAGATTGCATCTGGAAAATTTTGCTAATACCAGAGACCAGGCACACAACGGACCGTGAAGAAACCAAACTATCACACACTCTCATAAATGAGATGCAGCTTTTTTACAAACGCGCAGTTCTTTTCCCATTTCGCGTTCACTGGTGTGACAACTGAATTATAGTAATGACTAAATATATAAAGGACAACATGTACAGAATTACAAATTTGTCTTAGCCATCATTCTATCAACCTCTTTCAGCACAAATTCTCCCACGGGTGTATAAAAACAAACCCACACGGTATTAAGGAAAAAAAGAAAGAAGCAGACATGAGGAGGGGGAGATAAGTGAATAACTGAGAGAGGGACAGCAGACTAAAAACACAAGTAAAAACAGACAAGATAAACAGGAGCAGCCTTGGCTCGGTTAATGCTTTTCAGACTTTTTCACGGAAAGGAGCCAATAGAAACACAGAAAACAGAACCAGACTGAGCCTCTTGGAACAAGGCCCAGACCCATGTGAAACTCTACCTTGGATTATCTCTGGTGAAGCAAATCACTTCTAAACTCAATATAGACAATAGACGCCTCTCCACTTCCACCCACTATCCAGACATGAATCTGAAATGTCATCAATATAACTTTTTTGGTGCAGTTGGAGCCTGTCTGCAGCTTTTTGCGGGATGGAGCGGAGGTTCTGTATGAACATGGGCTCGACCGATCACGCTCAGCTGCCAATTAGGACAAGTTTTGATATCATCAAATAAAAATAAAGAGAACTTGAATAAACATCAGTGTGACAAGAACTACTTGAAATGACAGAAACCATCTTTGAGAAGAATGCGACATGCTCTTTAACTTTTAGTTTAGTGCTTGTCCCATCCACTAACAGAATGTATGACCTCAACTGCAGCCAGCCACCAGGGGGCAATCATGGCATTTGGCTTCACTTTTGGGGAGCAGTCATTTCCTCAATCTTTGTACAAAGACCTGAGAGGTCAGATATGTCACACTTGACACTTACAATTACAGACGCAACTAAGGAAAATCACCCAGGTATAACCAATGTTATAACTAAGTCTGTATTCATTAAAGCGTCTTGATGAGGTATTCATTCAACATTTAGCTTCATCCCCCTCTTCCATCTCGTATACGGTGGACATGCCGTGAGAGTCTATCATGTTTCCCATCTTGGCCATCTTAGCTCAGTGTGTTCAGTGGTAAAAAATGTTGCACAAATATCAACCTAACGGAAAAGGTATTGAATCATCTGTAATGCTTCATTCGACCAAGTTTCAAGACTGAATATCCAGCTTACTAAAGAAACAGTGCTTGTCACGTCATGTTAGCGTATTTGTTAAGTGTTTGTTGGATCTTATTCTCTATCCTCCTTATACCAGGCTCCTCTCCTGTGGAACCAGCTCCCTGTTAAGAGTTTGGGACACAAAAATCCCTTCTGCAATTAAGATTAGGTTTAATAAGTATCCAGTTTGATAAAGCCAGCTTAAAATTCCCATGATGCACTGACAATCTCTCTCTCTCTCGAAGTCTTGTTCTGTGGGAGGTTCCTTGCTGTTAAAAGTGTTTGCTCATTATGGGAACTGTTAGTTTTCTGTAAATAACCTTACCTGTAAAGTGTCCTGAGATAATTTACATGATATACAAATACAACTT
Source organism: Platichthys flesus (assembly GCF_949316205.1). Lineage (NCBI taxonomy): Eukaryota > Metazoa > Chordata > Actinopteri > Pleuronectiformes > Pleuronectidae > Platichthys > Platichthys flesus. Next base: position 19,880,983 of record NC_084956.1, on the reverse strand, counting down.
GATTGAATCTATCTACAAATTTAAATTGGGTCACAATAGGAGGGAAGATGTTTATTTTAGTGTGTGTTTTTGTGCAAAGTGAAACAAAAACAATAACCTGAGTAAAGGTTCCTGTTGAGTAAAGGTTTTCTGTGTGATCACATTGAACTTGCAGCATCCAAAGTAATTGTATTTTGTCAAGCTTTTTCTAAACCCTGGTTGGCTGCTTGACAAAGCAGTGGAAGCAGGTCTTAATTTTAGACTCAGAAGTATCAAAAACAATCGTCACATTTTCCAAACAATCCTGAGCAGCAGAGCAAAATTAACAACCGACCAACTCGCAACTAAAATTGTGAAGAATTTGTTAAACCCCTGACCAGATTCACAGCTCTGCCATGTGTTGTCTGGGTGTGCGATGGTTGCAGATGATCACAGAAACATTTCACCCACCAAAAATATCACATCCACCAAACCTTGACCTCAAAACTAAGAATCTTTTTAATTATTAACATGACAAACATAATATTGGGGATGTGCAGGTTGATGATTTTGATTGTACACATGTCTGGTAATCTCAAAATATTTTGCCCTGAATATGTGAAAGAATTTTATCATCTGTGTTGTTTACTGTGACTGACATTTTCAAGTTCTGGCTTAAATCATCAATTAAGAAATCAATATCTGTAACAAGAAAAATCCTACAGGAGGCATGTCATTGTGAGTCTACATTATTAATGTTTTGGCAATAAAGTTCCTGTTCCTGTATCTATGAAAAAGTTTAATCTCTGAGACGATTAATTGAAGTTCAAATAATATCACCATGGTCTTGAGTTTAAAAAGACCCTTTGAATTCCTCATGGTCTATGGCAGCGTTGCCAGACGTATGATAATTATCCTATTTGTACGAACTTTGCCGTCTGTACGATATATTATGAGTAATGCCCAAATTCCCATAATGTACGATTATTTCATTGTTTAGTGACAGTCATAAGAGTTATTCATTATTAATAACAGTGTACTCTTTGTACGCAGTTGTGATGTACATGTGATGTCTCTCCAGCCAATCAGAATTGGCACTCAGAGGTGGAGCTTCCATGTCTCTAGATTTGTAGGCACTGTCAGATATTTGTTCTTTTAAATGTTTTTTATGAAAGTATGATAGTGTAAATGCTGTTTCAAGTTTCAATTGTAAACTACTTTAATTCTCCAAAACAACATCATTCCTAGATGTATGATCATTGAACATGTCAGGCTCTCATAACACATAACAATTTCCAATGAGCGTTTAGTTTGTAATTATATGTTTGTTGACATACTGGACAACAGAACCATGGACAATGTTATATTGTACCTTTACAATTATATTCCCCAGGTATGAAACAGGTTCAGTACAGCTCGACTGAGAAGGGTCCTATAGCTGAATAACGGATATGATTTCCTTTTTATTTTGCAATGAGGAACTGCCCTTGCCTTCAGTGTAATGTCCTAATTTATGGTCCAGCAGCAGTGGAGATCTGAAATCCACCAGCAAAGGATTTGAGTGGAGGACACTTGTTTTAAGCAGCGTGCTGTTACAACAGCGCCCCTCAGTGCTGTGAAAGAGCAACTGTTCAGCTCCTTTACCTTGGTGTTGAATATTTGAAGGTTTGCTACAAAAATGTTTACTTTGATGGAAATAAGCTGAATTATAGTTGATGTATTGTGAAATGTAAATATGTATAAATACATTTCTGACATTGTATCTTACACAGTCTTGATTAGAGGCTGGAAAAATGTAGTTCTTAAAATATGTGGGGGAAATTATAGCTGGATGGTTATAGCGAAGCACATGATGACTTGCATTTCTATAAAACAGCTGATCCAAGGGAAACTGAAGTAGGATTAAGGGGAATAACTTCCTGCACCAGTTATTTTAGTGTTTGAAGCTTATTTGCACACACATGACTGATAACCACTGATTTGTACATCCCTCATTCAAATAGAAGCATTTCATTCTACTCGGATGCACATGACTGAGAGGGAGAAGAAACAGACCTGTTCTTTTTCGAGTGCTCGTCCTTCCCTTTCTTCACTCCAAAGATCCTTGTGATCAGAGTGCTGAAGAGGAGAGTGGAGGAGTTCCTCACCTGGGACAGGGGGAAAAAACAATAAACGAGAGAGATGGAAAACAGAGAGAGAAAATGGATATACGTCAGTTTGGCAAAACATTAAAGATCCAACATCAGCTTCACAGAGAACGGGAATTGGAGAGTCAGCGCCATGTCGTTTGAAAGCAATTCCCTGCCGCAGACCTACGATCAGTTAATTATCTGCACTGAGCTAAACTACTGAAATCCAGATAAGAGCCCTGCAGTAAGTAACAGGGGGATGAAGGCCATAATCACAGAGGTGTTGATTCAACTTTACGGTCACCCGGCAGGATACAATTTGTGCTGCTGCTGAAGTATACCGTGTTGCTTTATACAGAGACGTGATCATAAAGTGGAAAGAATATCACAAACAGCTGTGAGGCGTTGGAGGAAAACATTTTAAACCTGCTCCAACAGGTAAGCATCAGCAAAGATGCTACTGATGGATACAGGGCTGCACAGTTTGATATATAAGACAGACATGATTTAAACACACAAAATGTGAGCAGTGAACAATTAACCACTGTAGCTGTGTGCAGCAGGTTTGTGTGCTTGCTTGTGTGTCAGTTGAACTGATGACGTATTGCTGTTCTACTTGAGAGTGGGAAATGGTCTGTATTTATACAGTGCCTTTCTAGTCTTGATGACCATTCAAAGTACTTTACAGTACAGTTTGCCTTTTTTGTAGTAGTACAAAGTAGTTGTCATCTGTCATGTTAGTAAAAACCATGTCCCTTTCTAAATAGAGTTCATACGTCAAACTCCAAATCCCGCAATTTCTACCGAACAATCCCCCTTTATTATCAGCATGACGAGCTAGCTCAGACAGAGACATGGTTAATGGACTTTAATGAAGGAAAATCCAGCAGTATTTTTATTTTTTGAATCAAACCCCCAACATGCAAAGCTGCAAGATGGTTCTCATCAGAAATGGTTACACAGCTTCCCAGGTTTGTTTTTTATTACTGGCCGGGAGGTTGTCCTCTAAAAAGAAGGATCACATGCAGCACCAAGTGTCTAGCTGTGTGCAAAAAGAGAGATAGATAATAAAAGGTAGAAAACTCACTGCCCAGACAGGAGACGTGAAGCCCAACACAGCGGCCTGCATCCCATCTGAGACGAAGGGGAGGATGTTTTCCCCCAGACGAGTGTCCCTGTACAGAGCTCTGAGGATGTTCAGAGCATGGACCTGTTGTGAGGTAAACAGGTCAGACTCAGGAAACTCTGCAGAATCATTTAAGAAGACATTACTTAAATGACATTAAAAAGATCACACACAAAAACCAATGTGATCACATGATCCACAGAAAAACTGTACATCAGTATTTCATAAACTAGAAAGATTTTATAAAGTGACCACCCAAAGATAACTGGTCACCAGCTGAACTTAGCAAACAGATTTATCAGCAACAACCGAAATACTGCTACATTTGGCTGCTGTTCCTATTTGAATTTCTAAAGCTGGACTTGCTTTCCACCACCACCATTATCATAGATATGATGTAGTAATCAGCTGCAACAACTGCAACCAAAGATGCTTGGTTGCATAAAAATGAAGAGCAAAGGCAGAATATATAGAATAGCATCCATTACACTGGTATTATAAATGATGAAGCTGCTTCTTGGTGGGTTTGGTAGGACACGTGCACGGAGGCACTGGATGGACAATAACTACCTGAGGGACAGAGGAGCTTTCGTTGTTCCTGTCCGCGGACGGCATGGCCAGGCTGATCAGTTCTCTCATGGTCATCTTCAACAGACTGCAACTGGACAACTTGGGCTCAGAGGAGAGCAGAGCCTGCAGCAGAGGACAAAAGAAAACATAAACAATGGAACGCTATTGAGTAAATTAAGTATAAAAAAACGATTGCCCTGCAGGAGTATACCTCCACCAACCAGTCAGGATGCAGTTCATATCCCATCTGTTCAGACTTATGATATATGCAGTAAAGACGTTCCAACACGATCGCACAAAAGATCTACACAATCAACAGAGTTTCACGGTGGGCACCCAAGACTAGTGCCACCCATCCAGGTTCTCACCAAATGTGAAATATGGTCACATGGGTCACATTCAACACCAAAACTGAGGAACTGAAGGGAGATAAACGGCCAGAAATGTGATTATTTGACAGTGCAAAGACATACAGATTGGGGTTAGGTTAATTGAAGACTGTTTGTCTAAGATAATGATGTCACAGTGATGTTGACCTTTGACCTTTTGTATATAAAATGTCATCCCTTCAATCATTTTAATTATTTTTAAGACATTAGTGTTAAATCTTATTTAATTAATGTGCACTATATAACATCATATCCTGTCACATGAAGTCACAGCCATTACATAAGTCTTTCTACAGCGAAGGCCTGAGTGAATGACATCATTTGTATGCGCCAGAAGTGGGATTTGGGAATGTGGGAGCAAGGAGGTCACAGCACTTGGCTGCTGTGTGAGAAAGGAGTTATCTTAGTGTGGGAGCTGATGGGAGCCAGCTGTGTGTCTGGCCAGAGTTATGCTTCAGAGTTAGGCCTGGGAGGGATGGAGAGATGGAGGGCAGAGGCAGGGAGGAAAGCAGGAGGAACAATCTGGCTCTTATAAACTTTCGGGGGGGAGTAGGGATGAAGGAAGGTAAGAGGAAGAGGAGGGCGAGTCGGGTTCCTATGAAGTCTGCCCCGGGTTGATCCAGACCAGTGTGAGGCAGCCAGCCTCTGTCTCTCTGTGTGCAGGAATGCATCGCAAACCTCTGCCAAGCTGTGGACTTCTGCTTCGCCCCAGACTTCCCTCTACTTTGTCGGGCTGTTCCTCTTTCCCCTCCATCTTATCTGCTCTGTCTCGCCGTCTCTCCTCATCCTCATCTCAAGACATCCAGCCTGGTTTTCTATCAGAACTTTTTTTCTGTCATGCAACTCCTCCGCTTTTCTCTCTCTCTGTACTTTATCTTAGCTCTGTACTTTCGAGGTTCCATATGTGCCAGTTTCCAAAAGACTAAATTTGGACTTTTGAAACCTTGAATTTAATTCAATTTTATTATAAACTAAAATAAAGATTGAAATCTAGTTCAAAGATTTCAATCCTATTTCAGACAGCACATGCTGGTCACACAAACGCATGAAAACAGAAGAACATAGTCATATAAGCTGTGCAGCCGTGCGTCTCGTACCCATAACCACAACAAAGGGCAGCCTCACTCTCAAATTACTACCATGATAACACACAAACTTTGTCGTGTCTAGTTTTAATATCAGTAATCAGAGGAAGTGAGCGAGGCGAGCTGGGGCTGAATAACAGACTGAGTCAGTCAAGTGTTAAGGTGGGTTTAGTGAGAGATTACAACACATTGTAAAGGTGTGTGGGACTGGTGACTAATAAGAGGGTTCACTGAAAGGACAGTGTGTGTGTGTGTGTTTTATAAGTGTTTAGTGTCAGTGAGTGAAAATAGATGGATTAAGAAACATTGTGTTCTTCCAGCATGAGTGCTCCAGAGGCATGCCAAGAACTGCAGAGTTTGCAACTTTAAGAGGTAAACAGGAAAACGTTTACTCATGTTTTTATCGTTTTTACGCACTTATGTCATGAGTAGGTGTTTGCAAAAAGGTCCTTATTTTTAATCTTCACAACACTTTTCAGCAAATTCAAGTCAGAACTGGGTCTGGTGTCGGGTATGATAGAGGACAGAACTGGGACCGTATGATCCTAAACAGTAAGAAATAATGACTGTGTCGAGAGAGAGTCAGATTCAGCAAAAAACGAATGTGACAATCGATTCCACACACAGACGCACACGTACTCACTGCAGAAACTAAACCAGAGGAATGTGTGGTTTAGTGACAAAGGTCAGAAACTTGTGCATTCTTAAGTGTCAGAATCAAAACAATAACCTCTTTCCAACACTTGAAATCAACAGTGGGCCTGAAACTTTACTAGCATCCTTCTGATACTCCTTAGACCTAGTGCCCACAAACACCTGGATGTAGAAGGGTATTCCTGCACTGCGTCGAGTGGCACACAGCTTGGATGTTGAGTCGCTGGATTTGACCTGCTCCAGAACTTCAGTCAGCCAGTGGGCCGGAAGCTGCTGCAGGCCCCGACTTCCACTCCTGACAGACACACACAAACACACACAGAAAAACATTGGTAATAAATAACAGAAGTGTTATTCCTTTGATCAAAGACTCACACAAAAATAATTCATTCAGTGCAGTAGATCACCTTTTAGTAGTTAAAATGTTCAGAGGAGCTGTCAGTGGTTTATCCTCATTAGTTGTATCTGAATGCATATTTTCAGGATGGATAGTCTGACTGCACACTTTCAGGCGACTTCATTCTTTTACAATAAATCAAAAATGCTCTCAACACAAAACCACACCAACCCAGGATCACATCACTGCAAATAGTTTTTAATATTTCCTTAAATTCACTTTGACAACCAGATGGATTTCAAAGTAGGTTTCCATAAGAAAATGAGAATATAATTAATAAAATGTGTCACATGTGTCAGTTGAAAAAGTGACAGAATAATCATGAACCAAAACATAATGTGTGATTGATTATCTTTAAAATACCCTGAACTAGTGATTCCAAAGATAGCGTCTGTGGGCATCCAGCAAAATGGAAAATCGTCAATAAACCTGTCCAATGTAATTTCAATCAAGAAGCATCCAAAAACCTGAAATGTATCAGGCTGTATTTCTTCAAAAAAAAAGTTTGAATGTTTATCAGCAGTGTTAGGAGCGGGTCGACGCTACAAAGGAAGGTGCTGCTCTAAACTTTCAGACACATGTACTGTGCTGCAGGTCACCTGGTGCCCTAAGGGCCCTAAATAAACTCCAATAATAACTCAGCTATAAAACCTAGACATGCCAGGTTGCAAGTGAGAGTATATTAGAACCATAGACTGTATATAAAGATGTCTAACATAACACCAAAAGTAAAGCCAATGTGTCTCTTATCGGTTATAAAACCCAACTTCTCCATGTTAATTGATGGGACATGGACCAACTAAAGGGTCAAATACATTTTTTTAATTTTAGACACTTATCACAGCGCGTTTTCTTTTTTTATTTGGGTTTAAACAGTTATTTGAGGCCATAGAAAAGATGTGAAATGATTGACAGCTGAGACTGGCTCGTAATCGGTCAAACGCGTGTTGCCAGGACCTCGATGGAGCAGCTCTGCACTGCGATCATTATTGCACAGACTCTGACTGCAAAAGACATCATCAGTGCAAGATATCAGCTTTCACCGAATTAGAGAGCGAAAGTAATTTAGAAATACTGAAAAAGTAGTTCACACAAACCTTAACATTAACATATTGTAATATCACCAACGGTTAATAGGATCCATCCAAAAAACAGCTTCTATCAACATGTTTAGCACATGTCAGGTGATGTGAGAGAAAAGGTTCTTGAGTTCATGTGCCATGGCTGTGGGGGTGCATGTGAACCATTGGAGTAAACAACTTCAGTTATAAATCCAAACAACGAACCAGAAAACGTAGTCATCGAGAGGAAAAAAAAAGAAGAGAAAGTAAAGAAGGATATAAAGAGTAAAAAAGAAAAAAAACGGGGCAGAAACAAGAGAGATAAAGAGACCCAGTGAGAGAGCCGCAAACACAGTGGAACGCACCAGCGCCAGATCCCAAGGCAGAGCATCAAAAGGCCGCGGTTAGGCACCCCGCAATCAACACCCCATAACGCAGCACACGGCCTGCATACCATCCACACACTGCTCTCCCCCTGATGAAAACACACACTCACACGCCTGGAGCAGAACACACACACACTTCAAGTACGCCTACACACAACCACGAGAATGTCGCCCTCATTACACAACACATTGAAAGACTGGTTTCTGCACAAGAACAAAACAAGCGAGTTTTGTTTTAACTGCTCTGCCCTGGGTGGTTCAAAGTCAATACTGCTGCAACGGCTTTGTGGTTCGTAACCTGCCGCAGGGCTCAAGACATCTTCCACATGCCGCCATTGAGGAAAACAGAGAGGTACAAGAAAGTGAGAAATTCTTTCATGTCGTTCTGAATTAAACAATTGTTGTTTTTTTTTCTTCTTCCCCTCAGGGGGATAATAGTGGGATTAATCCTATAATAGCAGGGGGGATGGGGATTGTGGAGTTGAGTATGAGAATCCAGCCAAGTTTATTGTTGCCCCTAGAAAAACATCACTAAAGAGGCCCCATCAGTCTAATAACGTGCGATTTAAGTGCATTAGTAGCTTTTAATTATAAAGCTGGGATCAGAATTGGAGAAATCCACAGTGGGGTCTTAACCGTATTTGGCCCTGATTTGTTATACAAAGTTACTTTCAGTTATTTAAGTCATGCTAAAGACTAAAAACTAATTTCCTTTGCAGGCCCAATAATTGAATATGTGCAGAACTTTTATTTGTCTTTATATGTTCTATACACACCAGAGTTTACGGATACAATATTTAATGTCCTCATTACCTGTATTTGTATGAACATTTTCAAACTGTTGCATGACTTTAAAACGCGTTGGAATATGTTGAACCAGAGATATAAAAAAAAAAAAAAAACAGCAGTTAAAGGGATTGGAAAACATTTTGGAAATACCCACTTGTTTTCTTCCCAAGCATTTGAATGATGGTCTGATGTCAAAGTGATGATCAGTAGATAATTTTCACTATTTTTGGTTTGCGGAGGCTAATTGGATTTAGAATATCACTAAAAGTTTTAAATATGATTACTATATAAAAAGTAATAAAGGGTGACATTTGAATGGGATTATAGAGAAAGATTGACAACTCTAGTCTCTAGTAGAAAGCAAATACGGATATATGTTTAGTAGTGTGTAGTGTGTGGCCTCATAAAACCGCAAAGTGCTGAACTATTTCTTGGTGAACAACAACTCAATGCAGTTATCACGGTGCAGTTGGCAGGTTTGTTACCATCGTCACTACCAACAGGGACAAAGAAGTATTGAGCCAATGAATAACTTGTTTGTCCAGAACTAGTACCCCCTTTTATACTTTATAATTTTATGTTACTGAATGAATGTGTGCACATCAAACAAACAAGATATTAAATGCTGATCAGTCAGATTTTATCTTGTTGGGAGTAGGATTTACTGATAGACAGGCAAACAGGTTTCTCATACCTCTGGTCTTTCTGCTAAGCTAGGCTAACGATAGACTCCAAAGAAAGACAGAGTGGAATCATTGTTCTTATCTTGTTTTTGGAAGGCGAGAACAAGGGCAAGGTAGACAGGCAATTTAAAAATTCCCCCCAAACTGTTCCTGATTAAATAAGACGTTTTCAGATAGAACCTAGGGATAAAGTCCAGAATCTTGGGTCCTGACTTCAAGAGGTGGAGCAGCCGGGCGCAGCAGCACCTGTGTTGGCTCTTATCACCACGATCTTCTCTAGACATCTTTGTCTGTGTCTTGTGTATGACTACGCTTTTTCACCGGGACATAAATGGTTCAATTTTCTCTGGCGCAGCGTCATCAGTCCCCCCACTCCCTGGCTGTGATCCCCTGCTGTGTTCTCACATTGAATTCTCCCGACTTTCTACAGACTTTATACAAGGGGGCCAGGCTGAAAAAGTCCAGAGGCTCTCAGTCAGACATGTGCGTTCATACATGCACGTCCTCCAGAGAAAGTGTGGAAAATCTCTGGAGTTCAGCGCCTGTCAGAAAGCGCCTCTGATATGTCAACTTTTTACTCTGCACGTTGCACTGAGTTCACACATGGTCTTAGTCTATTATCAGCAGCGCAATGTTTTTCATGCCTTTGTATCTCTGACACCCAGAAGGCACCACATGATGAATGGCTCCACTTCTCTTGATGTAATTCAAGTATATTAGTGATACTGAGAGAACGTGCCTCCTCACTAATTACAAGGCACAGCCATTGCCATGCCCACAGCCATTCAGCAGTATTACCTTTCCGCCCCTTCGCCCCTGAATGGGAAAACACACACACCTGCACAGCATGTCGGTGAGGCGCACAAAGCCCACGTAGGCCAGTTCAAAGGCGCCACGGTGACGGGACTGCAGGAGCTGCTGACGGAAGTACAGGCCGACCCCCTCCACCTGTAACAGAGACGCAGAGAGAGGATCAGCAACTCAACTCGAACAGGGGCAGTAGTCTCTCTGTGTGTGTGTGTGAAGGAAGCAGTCATCAGTACATCAGGTAGTTAGGGAACAATGAGGTAGCATTGTTGTCTTTGGTGAACCGTTATCTCAGTTGAAAGACATTGATTGTTATATACTTGCATTAATTAAGGAAGTACACGTACTTTATGTGCACTTCCTCCACTTAAAGGGTTGGTAAGTTGTTTTCACACTTGTTATCTTATATGTGAATATCTTCACGTCCCGATAGCCATCAATAAATTAAGTCTGCAATAAACACAACTAATAATTTAATTAGGACCAAATTAAATGATTCGCTGGTGTATCTGTTCCTCAATAACCGACCTGTGTGGCTGGGTGCACACCCGTCCTCTCCCTGAGCATGACTGGCCTCTTCACAAGCCAGATACACACACACACACACCGCTGAAGCATAGACGATAGCCAAAAGTAAGCCATGACATTTGGCTTCTAGCAGATGTGAGCTGTTTTGGGAATGTATATTTGACGTGAGGGCCGATGGGAGGAGGTGGGATGTAGTGTAGTATATTTGGAGCTTTATGATGTATTTAATACAACAACCTCTGCTAATGAGGTGATGTTTTCATTTGTGTTTGTTTGTGTTTTTTTCTCGGTTCGTTAACAACAATCAATTGCTAGAAAAGTCCTTTAGACAGAAGAGTTCAGACTAAAAAGCACTGTGGCGAAACAAAGACGGTCAAACACTGATGAGAAGCATTACCTAACCCCACTTTAACCTTTTCTCTACTTGGCCAGTGACGTGAAGCTGTAAAACAGGCTACCCTCTTGTTTTAGAGACACTTACATTTTCAGCCAGTGAGCACCGAGCATGTCAAGCGTGAGAGCGGCATGTCAGTAGCGTGACAAGTGTGTTCAAATAAGGATGCTGAGAGATCCACATAATGGCCACTCTCAGTAAAACCATCCAGTTAGTAACAGTGTTAGCGACATTATTTTAACTATACACACACACACACACACACCGACACACACAAACACACACTGAGTGCTGTTTCTGTAGCAGTGTGTTGCAGGTGAGGCGGCAGGGCGAGGCGGACGCAGAGCTCCAGTGCCCTGTCATTAAGGCTGTGGTATCACCACCACCACAGAGACAGCCATGCCCCGACTTAGTCAGGGGTGGCATGGAGGGCACAGGGAGGGGTGGCACAAGACTGATGCAGAAAACCCCGGTGTGAAAAGGGAAGAAAAAAATCCCAACGGCCCCTCGGGGGATGTGAGGTTAGACACAACATCTAAACTAACACAGACATAGACCCGCAGATGAACTGGGAGCAGACCAGTGTCTGCAAGTAGCCCTGATGTCACTGAATGAGGGAAGAGCGATGCATGAAGTTTATATGAGGAAAACAGCTGCAGAATGTGAGTATTTGAGTATGAAAAGTATGCATAAATTGGAAAAATTACAAGAAATATGAATGCAACAGAAATGTAGGGCTTAAGCAGCCCATTTTTTGGCCACATGACTGGTCAGTAAACTCGACTGACCCTACAGACCCAAAGTGGACTAACTTAAACACCAAAGTATGGACTGAGTAAACCGCAGCCGTACCAAGCCCGATGACTTATCACATCGGTGGCCGGAGTGGACTCCCAGGACAGGCCTGACCTCACCGGGGTAAAAATGGCAGCGACAGTCACTGTTAGATGGCCCCTGGCTGCCGGGGCCCAGACCGCTGCGGTGCTGAGCTAGGCCGAGCCCGGCCAGCGGCTTTGCCTATTTAAAGCCTCCGTCCAGAAAGGTTCCCGTCTGTGTAACTGTTCAAAAGAGCCGAGCAAGCTTCCTCCGCCGGGCCGGTGGCGCAGGGGGCCACTTTATTTAGACGTCAACTTCCTGTTTGCAAACGTGCCCGTTTCCCAGAAAAAACTTCCATGTGCGGAGAGAGAAGTTTCCCAAGTTTAATTACATGTATGGCTCTTGACCGTGACTGTGACCCAAATAGCCAGCTTCTCCGCCGACGGGACAGAGTTAGAAAGCACTCTGATAATGTTTATTGTTGTTGTTGTTGTTGCTGCTGCGTTCTACAGGGAGAAAATTTGAAGTTTGGTTTATAATGTTACAGCTAACAGAAAAACCATGAATACTATAATTAATAGTTTCTTCTGCTCTACTGCAGTGTTAATGGAATTAATTTGGTATCCAATAAAAATATTGGCATGTGTAACATCCTACAATTAAATCTCTTTTCTCTCCGTTCTTTCCTACACTGTTCTCAACAAACCGCAAAATCTCAATGATAATGAATTGGAAAGTCATCGATGCAGCTTTTTGGTCTCCAAGTCCACGTATGAAAAAATGTCCTATTTGTTACTGCTTAGTTTTACCAGGCCTAAGTTGTATAGCCTGTAGTTGTTAGCAGCCTCCTTAATACACAATCGATAACTTGCAATACTTGTATGAATTGTGGCTATTTTGCAGTGTCACTGACATGTGCAGTAGATTATGGTTGATGTAACAAATTTGTGATGCAACAAAGACAGAATCGTAGACCTTCATATGTGGCACAGGACACATTTGTGTTCACACAGGGAAACACTCCTGCATGTTCTCTCCTCTGTGTAACCACAGCTCCAACAGAACGTGCAGAGTTAACCTCAAGATCCAAAAGTGCTACTTCTTCCCTTTTTCATCTAATCCAATAGAATCAGCTGGTGTCATAGTCCTGTTCAAACTAAATGCATTGACTTAGCTAAACATCTCTACTAGTGATGATTGACAGAGAATAAAGACAGGAAAGAAATCAATCAAACTATTAATGACCACCTGTAACCACTGCTGTTGCCATGGTGCCACCCAATAAAACATCTGCTGTGTTTCCAGGCCAACAAGCGCATAACATAGGATGCTGTGTGTGGACCACAGGAGGTGTTGAGCACATCTTGAAAGGAGATGTTCTGGTCATACACTCTGTCTGTCTCTCTCTCTCTCTCTCTCACACACACACACACACACACACAATTGCCTATGCATGTCATTGCTTTGGTAGAGCACAATTACTTTGTCCACACAGACTTGGCCAGACCTAACTTTCCAATTGGAATCACCCCACTGACTGTTAATGCTTACGCAAACACTATTCTCTCTCACACACACACACACACAGAACATGTAATTGATGACAAGCAAATGAAAAAAGAGATGCGGTGCAGACTGAGCACAGAAGTTCAGATTTTCCTTCTGTCTGCGTGGTCCTGAGCATGAGTTTGTTAAATCATCAGCTATGTGATGAGGCTCGTTGCCATAGTTACCAAAGTGTACAAAAAGGTATGCATGATGTCACCAGCAAATATTGTTTCAGGACACTGTGGTAGCGGTGACACACCATTATCACATCCATTTCAGCAATGGCCAGTAAAAACTACACTGGTTGTTTTACTTTTAACTTATATTCTGCCTGTTAAAATATCATATTTAGAGGAAGATTTAAAAGGTCAGACATCAACAACTTTTTGGGGATTTCTATGTAGGTCTTACATTTGATTTTGAACAAATTTTCTAACACTGATCATTATCAGGTAAGCAGAGTCAAAGCAATTAAGCCATTGAAGACTTTTCAGCATCTGAATAGTTTGGGCTCTGAAATACCTATCACTATTATTGGGTTGGTAAAGTTTTAGCTTGTGATTTTAGAAAATACACTTTTTCTCTTTCTTTTTCATAGTTACATACCATTCTCTTATTTGTATGAACCTACCATCCGGAGCTTAGATCAAAAATTTGAAAAGGTAATAAAATCCAGGTACAAGCACCTCTAAATGTCAGTAATTAGCAAGCTACACTAGCTAATCTTACTGACTCTATATTTACTAGAAAGACGTGGGGGGTTCAATCTGTCTCTATATTATTCTCCTTCTTAAATGTTGCCAAAAATATAAATATTCGTTCCACCTTTAAAATCACTTTGGCAAGGATCCCAATAATGGATCACAGTCCATGCAGTATTTACCAAATGTCAACTCAGCTAAAATAGAACTAAATGTGAAATCCAGTTGCTCCAGTACAATTCACAGTTTGCCTCTTAACCTATACCTCAGAGACTGACTCTGAGGAATAAATATATTTAATTGTTACTCCAGGTTGCAGGTAAAGAAGCTGGATAATAAAAAAAGAGGAAAAGAACACACATTCAGCACATAGAGCAGCGTGATATTTCCTTCTTTCTCGCTCTCTCTCAGGAGTGTAAATACATGGTCAAAAGACAAACACAAACACACACATGCACACACTCCCTTCACCCCCTACACGGACAAACACAGCCTATGTCTGGTACCCTTGTTATTATGGACGTTCACATGCTGAACCACTCAGACAACTATTCCTGCATGAGTTTGTGTATCTGTGTGTGTGTGTGTTGTTTGCAGTGTTTTCCTGCTGGTGGTGGAAGTGATTTGGAAAGAATGCAGTGGAAAGGGAGGGGCGTTGTGGCCGTTAAACCAGCAGGGTTGAGCCTCAAATGAAAGCGCGGCGCTAACGAGGGCGGATGCTAATTGAAGAGCCTCCCAGCGTGGTGTCACAAACACACACACACACAAGCACTCACATCCTCTGTTGCTACAGAACACATACAGTAAAATAAACGTTTACTGTATTTTGAATGGTGCTCTATAGCACGCGTCCGAGTGTGTGTACCAGGGTGCAGATGCAAACAGCTGCTGCGAGTGACAACAGCAGTGTCCACATTGGGGTTCGGTAGCCGTGTGTATTTTTACATCATCTGATCGTCACTGTAAGATCGCCAATCCCTGATGAGACTAGGACGGTGGGGCTGGCGTGTGTTCTAGGCAGCACACCACCACAGCTCAGCTGTTGTAGCTTGGTTAACCTTGTTGGCCTTCCCATTCCCAAAAGACTTCAAAGCTATAAGAATACCGACAGATGAATAGCGGCAGCAGATGTCTGAGGATCCCACCGTCAGATGCGAGTGTCATCGAAAAAAGACACGATGAAGGGAGAGCGGCAGAGTGGCTATTTTATACGTCAATTCTAATTGTACCCTATTACCAAGGGTTCACCGCAACATTTTTATACAATTAATTTTGACATGTAGGAATGCATCAGTTTGACTTTTTCTCTTTATGTCCAATAACCATTTCCTCTACCAGTGCTCATTTCCCTCCACATCAGAAATCTGGAGACCACACTGGGATCAGTTTAATGTAAGGTAACACGAAGCCACGGATCAGTGTGGCACTAAAAACTGCGTCAGTGGTCTGTGGCGAAGGCATGACTGCAACACTGAACTTTATAATGACAGTGATATTAAATATGGGTCAATCACATCTCACAAAAACATGACCTACTTAATAAAGTCCAGTGGATTGGAGCAAATTTAGTGACACAGGTCAGTAATATTTTGGAAAAAAACAGCATTTATATCCAAGGAAACTTAAAAACATGAAAAATTGTCATCGAGGTTTGGTGTATTTGTTAGAGCAGCAGCTCTTCTGGTCCAGGGATTATGGGTAATCCAATGTTCAGTTGTGTTTCACCTCAGTGAGTTGGACTACGTAGAGCTTAACACATCGGTAGACTATGTTTATTTTCTACTTAAAAACAGCTTAATCACTCGGACATGAAGCCAAAGTGAATTTATCACCATGTGTGGCTGCAGAGGGCGCTATTGTTCAGTAAAGGTTACATAGTGTTGCTTTAACTGGCCTCATAACAGCCAATATATACATTTCTGATGCATATTTAGGATCAACCAACTGTATTTTAGTTTTTTATTTGAAAAAATGTAATTATACCCATGGTATTTAAAATAGACGAATGTGTCTTAAAGGTCAAGGGGCTAGTATTTACACTGACTTGTAAATTCAACCAGTTTGTTTCACAAAGTCAGGGTTTGCTGAGGTGAGGTATCTTTTATTCTTCTGGTTCTCACCTGTTCCTCTGTGATGAGCCCTGGATGTGTTTGCTGCTCCTCATTGGTGTAGAGCAGAGGCAGGCTCTGACACAGCTGGCCGAGCAGCATGGCCACTTCCTTCATGCTCCGCCAGCAACATACCAGCACCATCTGGGCTGTCACCCTGTAGCCTTCACCACCTGAAGCCAACACATACACCCACGGTGACACAAATGAACAGAAAAAAATGACACGGGAGAAGTTTGATAACTTATTGTTTCATTACCTAAATGATGTAATGTACAATGTTACAGCTTTGTTTGGAATGGAAACTATAAGAAGTCCAATGTCAAATAATGTGCCTGCTTTTGTTGTTTATGTTGGGTCACATGAGTTACATACACTCAGCCAACACACACCAAACTATTATATTTTCCTCATCACGGTTAAATTACAGTAATTTTGGTAATCATTAAATAGTTTCCGAGGAGTGACAGACTAAGCATCATGTACAGTAAATATACAGTATAACACAATAAAGGCCAAACACTGCCCCCATCAGGAAATCAGTGGTGGTTTCACTAACTGAATCTGTAGCTCAGAGGAAACAGTGGAAAAGATAAGTAGAGAGACTATAACTAAAGAGACATTTTAGGCTTATCTTAAAGCTGGGGAACCTGACGTTTTATTAAACAATAACAGTTAATTCACGACTACAATCAAGTAAAGGTCTAAAGAAAAGCTACATTCCTTTGAAATTACATTAGTAAGTCTAATACTCTGTAACTCACCAGTGTTCAGTGATGGTGTACGTGAAGTCTGACTGTGTGTGTGATCGTCTCCCTGGTGTGCGTCCAACTCTCTGGCACTGTCAAAGAAGTCATTGGTGTCCCTGGGCTGGATCTCCTGCAGGATCTTTTGCAGACCTGCTGACGTCTCTGTCCAAACAAGCACACACAAATATTTATTATACACGATATTATATCCATTGCGATAAAATGTAATGATCTTATGTTACTGAATTAGAATTATTTCATGAACTTTATGTATATTCTTGTCTTTAAAAAAACATTGTCAGTGTTTTTTGTTTATGTTGTGTTTATAAACAATAGACTATATTTATAAATCTATGAGGCATCTGCACTCCTTCCCATTATCCAGAAATGAAGACAAAATATTCTGGATATAAACGTTGCCATCGGGTGCATTTGGATTCAGAGTCTTCGCAGTTAGGATCAGGGGAATTGTATCTATGTTCAGCCGATACCGCATTTGACCAATTGTGAGTCAGCTTCAGCTGTCAATTGTGACATGCATGTATCACCATTTTAATATTATCAGCTAATATTATCAACTAAAACCAAACATACCAGAAAAAGTTACACTTGGACCAAATCTGAAAGTTACCTAAAATGACAGAAACCATCTTTGACAAAAAGATATTTGGGCCTGTACTTTGACTTTTTCCCCATCCACTATAATGGAGGAGACTGGATTTATAACCTATGCTGCAGGCAGCCACCAGGTGGCGACAAAGGCAATTTTGCCTCACTTTTGGGACTCGTCATTTCATTCTTTACATACAATGAATGTCTAAAGGAAAGTATTTTCTTTTGTCAAAATCCACAGGGAATGTTTCCCATCTTTGAAAGTTAGGAGACAAACCAGAATTCCCATGCTTAGTGAAACGCTTCACTCTTCTGTTTATATAGTTTTTTAAACTCATTATAATTTGCCCGGCTGTTAAAAACTTACTACACTTATAATACAGACTAATGTGAAAAGGACAATGTTAGGAAACCAGATTACCGGAGTCAGTATCCATGGGGATGAGTCCCTCTGGGGAGGAGCTCTGGACTACGGGGGAAACCACATCAGACATCCTGTAGCACACGGCAATCAGCTCTGACATCAGACATCTCCACTGCTCCGTCTGTCTCAAACTCCTAAAAACACAGAGACATGCACTTATCACACAAGCACCAAACCTATCAAATATCAGCAGGTTATGTGTAGTAAGCTTTCTGCTGCCAACAACAAAAACAAGTTGTTTAACATGTGCATTTGTTGTGATGATTCTTGTTCTCACTTGGTGTTTAGATGCTGTAGTACAGCCGTGATGCAGTGAGCTCTTCCATACAGAGGATAAGAAGCAGCTGCTTGTAGGAGAGACGACTCGGCCTTCATCACCTCTGACTGCAGGCAACACAACAAAAACTGAATCACTGAGGACAGAAAGACAACACAACACATTAGTTGCACATAAGACTTCAGATTTCATGTATGTTTAACACATGCATACATTTATCGAGTGTGTACATCTGGATCTTACCAGCCCGAGTGTTGATCTCCAGAAGGAGGTCCACTGAATCCTGTGGCCGGAGGGAGGGAGGCTGGAAAACGAGGCCCTGCTGCTGGGCACAGTGCAGCAGAGCCTGGCTCAGGTGCGGCTGGTGCAGCAGCAGGGTGAGGAGGTGGGCTGCTGAAACGCTGTCAAAAGGCTTGGTGCTTGTACTGAGCTCCAGAGCGGCCTGAAGGACACAGCGCATTCTCTCTGGCGCCTTAGGTCACAGAGACAAAGGAGATATCAGCTTAATACTATGACACATGGTGATGCTTTTGCTTAAACTACATCCAATATCTTGATGAATGTAAGGATAATTAAGAATCACTATTTGAAAGAAATGCAGTAATTATCACAGATTAAGATGTGGGTCTTCACAAAAGGCAGATTGTAGCAATATATATTTAAGTTTTAGAAATGTACTTCCAAATATTACATTGAAGTTATATAACATAATTCTACACTCAAAAAATAAGGTCTTACTAAAACAAATCTACTTAAAAAGAAAAAATATTTTTGAATATATCCAAAAAATCTTATAGAAGACTTTTTTAAGAATAGCTTGTGTTTGGAATATTAACCTGTAGCCCAACAACTGATGGGGGGAATTGCGACAGCAGTGTGGTCGCCAGCTGTTTGACTTCCAGGAAGTTGCTGGCAACGCAGTAGAGGACATTCTGAGCATGTGCAGAGGTCACAACCTCGCCCAGGGCAAACACATCAGGCCCTGAGGACGATGGAGGTGAAGAAAAACAGGAGGTGACAGTGAGTGACAAGAGGAAGAGTACACGCTGAGACAGGTGGAGCACCAGGCTGGCATCAAACTAAAGAGACTGACCAAAAATGGGAAGGCTGCTGCCTCTGGCACTAACAGGGTTCCAGTTCTGTGAGTTGGCCAATGCTATTGTATGAAATGTGCCAAGCATCATGAGGAAGGTGCCCTTGAGTGAAGAACTGTGCTCCAAAAGCTGTGAGCCTGTTGGTTGAGTTTGCTTCCTCCTTATTGTATGACCAGGAAAACATGTTCCAATAGTGGATCCAAAAACAGTAGCCTAAAGATTGCAGTATGAATCATGACATTTTTTATATATTAGTACAACATCATAGTTTTGTATTATAATCAAGCTTAACATTTTTAGTATTTCTAGTGTAAACTTTTTTTTTTAAGTTTAAAAGGCTAAAATTACACAGCCATTAGGTTTTAAGGAGTTTATAACCTCCACCAAGGAAAAAACGACTGGACCAATTACCACGAAACTTGGTGGAAGGACAAGTATGGGTCAGCAAATAACCAATTCAAGTTGGGTCTGACTGTCTGCACGGACAGTAAAGATTTTGTGGACAATAGCATGAGCGAGCATGCAGCAAATAGCATTGTACACAGCCATACAATGCAGCAATGGAGCACAACCCCAAGTTAGAGATTTTTTATGTTGTGTTATGTGAGGAGTAAAAAACATTTTGGATCATTATGAAACTGTGTTTGGACAAATCAGAATATGCCAGTCTAGATAATGAATGAAATGGCAAAATTGGGTCCCAGCTTTTTCGACAGCATTAGCTCTTCTAGTATTAAATATTACTACAATTTTATAAATATAATATATAATACTATAATAAAGCCATGGTAACAGTGGGAACAATACACAGCTCTGATGTTCTGTTAAGCTGGTGAGGATCAGATGTACCCGTGCTGAATGTGAAGAACTGTCCCAGGAGACACAGGAGGTGGAGGGACATGAGGCATTTAGAAAAGGACGCTCCGGGAACCAGAACCTCCAGCAGCTGCACACACAGCCAGTGCAGGAACTCCTACATCACACACGGAAAAAATAAGCCTTAATTTAATTAAAGAAAAAAAGATTGCATTAAGAAAAAATATCAACACTAAGGCGGGGAGTCTATAGCTATAACCAGGTCAAATTACTTTTAAAGGGGACATATTATGCCCATTTTACCGCAAGTTGATATGGTTCCTTGGGGTCTTAATGAAATGTCTGCAACATATTTTGGTCAAAATACCACAAGGATCATTTAAAACAGCACCTTTTTACCCTGTCTAAAACAGCCCTCCTCAGATTGACCTGTTTTGAGTGCCCCGCCCCCCTCACCCCCGTAAGCCTGGCTGCGAGAGCCCCAGCTCCCCAGAGCAGCCCCGCAGTGGGAGCAGTGGGAGCAGTGGGAGCTTGAGCTGGCGCAGCAGCAGCAGCATCCTTCCACACTGTTGAGTCAACTTTAAAGGTGTCCCGGGGGTCCCTTGTTTATGTGGCCACTTAAATGTCTGATGGGTAGCAGCAGCGAGCTAACGCTAGCCGGGGAGCCGGGCTCCCCTAGCCGGAGGGAGCCCCTAGGGAGCTAGTGTTAGCTCGCGAGCTAACCGGGCCGGTGGAGCCCGGCTTGCGTTAGCTCGCTCGTCCAAGGCCATGTAGTGTGACTCCCTATATGGGCATGATGTGACTATGACGTTTATTTCGTATTCCCATTCGACGCACTCTAGCGTATCGTTTCTGACATAGAGGAACCACAACAAATAGTGGGAGTTTTTTTTTTTTTTCAGAGCTTTTGGGACGGTAGACATGCCAGATACCCAAATTAACGTGTAGAAGCACTACAAAAGTGGAATTTTCATAATATGTCCCCTTTAATACCATTTGAAATGAAACAAGCTGGTTTTAATCAACACGAGTACTCATCATTCATGGTCATGTTCATATACTAGCAAACAGGCAGGTTAGAAAGACATTAGTTTAATGCATAAACGTAACCAGATAGAGATTAATGACGCTATGCATACTGGAAGTAATAATTATTCTGTCTGCCAGAGTGGAGACATTTCCATGGTGACCTTTGGGCAGCGACATGCCTAAAAAATGTACCCATCCAATCTGAATTTAGGTTCTATTTAATACTTTTGAAAAGGCCTCTTTTTATGAGATAGAATTCAAGAAATGTTATGACTTTTCAAGGGAATAGTGGAATGAATAATGGAAACACTGAATGAATGTGTGTTATACCTTGTTCAGCTGTATTGTGTGTTGTTGTCTGTCTCTCTTCTCCGGGTCTCTCTCCTGACTCAGTCTCTTCTGCAGCAGCTGAGTGCTGTCCTTCGCTCGACACAGTAACTGTGAAGTAGAGGATTTAAAGTTTCATGTAGTGATTTTAATTTAATCAAATGTCAAACAGTTTCTAGTACCTACAGTGGATCCCTGTTAAAACATACATCAGTGAACCCTCATAAACAGACAGGCTGCTCATCCCAGCCCGCAGACAAACACAAACTTAACAAAAGTGACATGCCTGACTTTTTCAAATGCAGAGAGAACATAAACTCTTCCAGCACCAAATATGATGTGACGTGAGCAGCTGACCTTCTTCAGCAGACTGATTATGTGCTGTCTGACGCCTGGGGACTGACTGTTGAGATTGGGCAGGAGGAAGTAGCGAGTCAGGTCCATTTCCTGCAAGGTCAGAGCTTCAGTGCTGCGGAGGGTCTCACACACCAAACCCAAAGCGTCCATCCTCACCTGGGAAGTGAGAGAAGGTGACACATAAATGGAAATCCAAGATGTATGCCACAAAAATGTTGAAAACATCTTGAAATAATCTTATTGGAAGACCACAAATATACACTCAAGGAGAAACACATACTCACTTGGTCATGTTTGTGTACGAGGGCTTGCTGGAGGAGGGAGAGGGGCACCAGACCTCCCCACAGACCCTCTTCTGAGGATGGAACAACACCCTGGGCCCTCGCTGCCCGCAGGCACGTCATCAGAGCACCAAGTGGACCCCTGCTGCCTGAGGCACCTAACAGAAAATAGAAACTGTATTAACTTGTAGGTTCTATGTTTCATAAAGTGTGATGACTGTGTTACAGAATGCTCTCTTTCAAATGACAACTGCATGCTTTGTAAAAGTGAGAGACTATGATCCGCCGAGAGTATGACCGGATGAGATACAAATATACGAGGTATGTGCCTTTGCCGGTGCTGCAGGGCGGTGTGTCCTGCAGGGCCTTCACCATGTGAGCCAGGCTGGAGGGGCTGCAGCGAAGCAGCTTGGGCAGGAAGTAGTCCAGGATGTAAGTGGTTTGGTCCAGTCTGGCACGGCAAAGCACCTGAAGCAGCGGGGTCACCCATGTGCCGTGCCAAGGCTCCATCCAGTCCTCTGTCGTTCCTGCTGCAACAGCCTCAGATGCCAGCTGAGCTTTGTGACTAACAAACAGCCTCTCCAGCAGGTCGCTGGCGTACGGAGCCATGGTCTGATCACCCATCAAACCCAGGAGACATGACGGCAGTTGGGGCTGGATGCTGAGCAAGTGCCCTGCTCCATAGAGCTCCACCAGGCAGCCCAAGGAGCCGTACTTCCCCCTCATGTGCCACTCCAGTCCCAGCAGGCTTTGGGTGAGCTCTGTGATGTAAGAGTCCTTGGTAGGGTCGAAAGTGGAGGGGCTGGTAAGTTGATGGAGCAGGAGGAGGTTGCGGAACAGCGATCGGGTTTGGTGGCGCACTCCGTCTAGTGGGTGCTCCCAGTGGGAGTAGATGTGCTCCAGGAGGTGTTGCTGCAGCTCGGAGCCTCCGCTGAGGGACTGCTGGAGGTGAGGAGGGCAGGGCTGCGTCACTCCCTGCAGGCAGTCCAGAGCGGTGCCACTCCACAGGGTCAGCACCCGAGCCACCACCATTGCTGTACTGGACTCCTTCACACTAAGGCAAAGAACAAAAAAAAAACATAAGTATGCTTGTTATCGCTCTGAAAAATACCTTTTATTTTTATTTTTTGTTTTTTTCAGATATACTGTCAGACCTACCTGACATCCAGATCCAGCAGCGTGTTTGGGACCAACAGCAGCAGTTGTTCCCACTGTGGTCCTGGCAGAGCACCCTTCCAGCTCAACATAGCCAGAACCCCATGACACAAATAGAGAGAGACACCTGGCGGGCGACCACTAGTGCACAGACTGACACACCTCTCTTTGAGCCACTGAGGGGCCGGGTCTAAGCCCTGGGCAGAGCCATGCAGCAAACTGCACACCTGACACACACAAACAATGACCAACAGAGACATATGAAATATGAATCTAATAAAAACTTTCAAAATATAATTTCTGAAATGTTTTGGTTGAATGTGTCTTTCAAGGGCATGGACTTAATTTAAGATTTTAGTGCAGTTCAAAAGATATGCAAAGAGGACTTTTATGTTGCTACAGATGTGACTATAAAAGTGTGTTGCTCAAAGATAAGGAAATTACAAAAGACAATATTTCCAAAAACTACAAACTACTAAAATCTAATTTTCACAGGAACTTTGGTGGTGACAAATATTTATTTGTTTGACATTTACCTGTAATTAACTGATTTTACATATTTAGTAAAGCTTCCGGCAAATGCTACATTGTTATTTTAGATTTGTATTCATGAGGGCAGGTGAGTTTTACAGTAGTGGTGTATTTGGTGTGTCTTTCAGGAAAAGTTAACTCTCTCCTAATGTGCACAGGAAATGATGTGACATATCCACAACTCTTAATCCTTTACTTACCACAGAAGCAACTTCATCCCCACAGCCCATGATGGACCTGATCATCAACACTACAGCCATGCCGGCTGTGCTCTGGACTGACTGGATGAACTCCTCTAGAGGCACAGAGTAGAAAATAAATAAGAAAATATGTCTGTGGGACAGTATTTTGTGGATTCACATTTCTCATTTTCACTCAATCAAAATCAATGGAGGGACTTTACTCCATGAACGCCATGAAGCTGCTCAGAACAATGTTGTTGTTTGTGCACAGTTGTTCATTTATCAGTCAATGAAATAGGTCTTCATTTCATCTGCAACACTGATGTAAATTAGACAGTTGCCCAATGTACATGATTCTGATCATTAAAAAATATCTGATTTGAGAACAAAAGCTACATTTACAGTGAGTACAGAAATCTCAATGTGCATGTGGGCCTGCGAATGGCAGAACAAAATTTAATATGATATACATCCTCTTCTTATGAAAACATCAATGACCAGAGAGCGGCTGAACATTTTGATTCCTTTAGTGTTTCTGAGATATCATGTTCACAGAGGCAAAACATGTTTTGACCTTTGAACAAAAACGAGTTTCCCCTTAAATGAAGCTTTGGACCAAATTTGGAAAAAATGCCTCACATCATAACAAATATTGTGATCATGACCTCAAAATATTACACCCAAAGGATATGGTTGTTGTCAGCCAGAGGCATAGAAATAAGACAGCAGCTGATATTAATACAGCACTGCATTACTTCAAACTCTTGTTTTCTTTATACACCCTTTTTGGCATATCATCACCAGTTGAGATAAGTAGATCGCCACAAGTATCATGAAATTGTAAACTTGATTCAAGATAAGTCCTCATACAATGAACTGCACCGGGAATAGGAAATGTCTCTTCGTACCCAGGCATCATTACTCTGCTATCACTGAGGCTTTTCAAATTGGTGAAAATAACAGACTATCATTGGTTGATATTGATGTATATATAATTTGAGGCCTGTTTGCCAGTCAAACACTACTTTGGCTTGTATTATATCCTCAAAGTCAGGACATCAGCTGTGAGTGTACATCCACATTTGGTCTTTCTACCGCTGGTCTCTACGGAACAATCAGTGTTTCTCACCGTCAGTGAGGATGTGTATGTAGCAGCTCAGGAGACTGCTCAGTGTGTCCTCCAAATTGCAGTGACCCTGTTCAGCCTGCAGGGCTTCACTGATTGTCTCCTGTGATCTCTGGACTACCAGCATGGAAGACTTCACTGCAGCCAGACAGGAGTACATCAGCTGAGCCTGGGCAATGTGGCGGCCTGCTAAACCCCTTGGAGAACAGCAGGGGGCGACAGAGACATACTGATCAACAGCAAGACACAAACCATGCATGTGTCAAATATCTAAATAAAACTGTGAAAATGCAACCAATCACCCAAAGAAACAAAAGATTAATAGCAGTTATTTTCGTTGAATAAATTATACAGTTGTTTCTGAAAACTTGCGTAGTTGCAAAGAGAAACCACATTCACTCCCTATAGTACTCAATACCCTACAAAATGTCTAGTATAGATATAATAAAAGATGTCAAAGAATATTTATTTTAAAACCCTATTCACATTATTAACACAAGTTGCTTTTGGCTATAAAATATGAGTTCTTAATTATAGGAATTACAAAATACGTCTGTACCTGTTCTGATGAAGGTATTGACTCAGTCCCTTGTGAAGAAACTGCAAAACTGTACAGAGGTGAAGAGAGACGATGAGGCTGAGGAAGCAAACAGTCTCCTTTCAAAATCAGACATTGAGGATATCTCTCCTGAACACTAACCTTCAGGCAGTAGTTTGTTAATGCATCTCTCACCTGTGGATAAAACATTTTGAAAGGGAAGATATTTATTTGACTTTGATAACAGGAGATTTAAAAAAGCCGAAAAATCTGCCGTAAAGGAAAACATGAGCAACAGCCCTCTCACCAAGAGGAAAGCCATCCAAACAGGCAGTGATAGTGTCCACATTGTTTGGATATTTGTCTGAGCCTGAGTTGGACAGACAGTCAGACAAGCAGGAGCACAAACAGTCTACAGTCCGCTCCTGTAACCAGGCTGGTACTGAACCCAAAGCACTGAGGGTGAATACAGAAAGAGAGAACAGTTATGAACTAACAAGGTCCAAACTTACATACAGGCAGCCCAACTAACATCTGTGTTCCATTTTTTAGGCATTTAATGATATTATATGAAATGAAAACAGAGATTGAAAATAAAGCAGTAACTGAACTCAAGCTATTATTTATAAACACTGATGTAGAGTCTGAAATGTTGGTCTTGGGTTTAGATTCTTGTATTTAGGATTCGGAACACAGAGGACTATTTCTTGCCTCCTCAGGAACTGACCGTGTAAGCTCTCTGATAGGCTGTATACATCCATTTACAAACTGCTGTGTACCTGGCGATGGCTCGTCGTAGGGGGTTCTTAGCCAGCAGAGAGGTGAAGACCAGAGCCAGGGTGTGTAGACAGGCCTCCAGAAGAGCATCATCTGGCTGCTCATCGCTCAGGGCCTCCAACTGGAACCCTGCCTGGTGCGGTATGGACACACAACTCAGGACTTGAGTAAATTTACAACATGCAAACACACTCATCCATTATCTATACCACTTATCCTTCAAGGGTCAGATGCGGGCTGGAGCCAATCCCAGTTGAAACTGCTCAAGAGGTTGGGCATAGCCTGGACGGGTTACCAGCATATCTCAGGAACAACATTCAGACAAAAAACACCATTCACACCTAAAAAAATCGAATTCGAACCAAAGACCTTCTTGCTGTGGTGTGACATGTTAACCACATTCATCTTGCTGCTGCTAACCTTTTTTATCAGCTGGATCTGCTGCACTGGCTCTGTCAGCTCCAAACAGGACTGCAGGGTCTGGGCAACCTGCCTGATGCCATCTTCTCCACCATCCACAGAAAGGGATGCTAAGAAAGACAAAAAAAAAAACAGTTCAATACTATGACACATGCAGTGACATGTAACGGAGGGCACACACACATATGGACTGACAGAACTCTGTGCACTCACTTACATGAGCAACACATAAAAGATCACAGCTTTATTTTGCTCATAAGTTGTATCATTACCTATCAGCTTGTGCAGGCTCTCCTCCTCCAGCACCACAGCCTCCACTCTGGCTGTCTTCTTCTTCACCACCATGACTCTGTGCAGCAGCATCGGTGCAAACGTTTCCATGAGTCACGAAGAAATCAGTTCAATCAGTGCATGTCAGGCATATGATGGAAGAACACAACTTGTAGGCTTGCATTAACTTATGGACTCTCACACCTTTCAAAAGTGAGAGGCTTCACATCTCAGATAAAAGATCAACTAACCACCTGATGTTTACAAACGATCTGTTTCTCTCTACATGACACCCCAGTCCCTCTCTCTCTCGTTCTGTTCTCTCATACACAAACACACACAGAGAACCTCATAGCCACACTTTCTCAGGTGTTTGGTCTCAGCTAAAAGTCCTGCTGCTAACCCTGTGAGCTAACTCATGCTAGCTGTCCAGCACTGGCTCTACGACCCGAGCTAAAGAGCGAGACACTCCTGGTAACACAGAAACATTATGACAGTAAACACTCACAGACTCAACTGAGTAATTAAGGTGTGAAATTAAATATAACCAGTATCCACCTCAGATGAACATGTGGTGTAGTTGCAGTCTGTTTGCCTCAGCTGGTAACTGTAACCAGTGTCAAGCTGGAAGTTAATACATTTCCTTTTCCGGTAAAAGTTCTTTCAAAATAATATATACTATATCTACCAACCTAATGAAATGCAGTTAATGTTTATATTTCGTTGATATTTATATTCTTTATTTGATTCCCCAGTTATATGAAATTATATGGTACGATATATGTGGTTAAACATAATGTAATACATATTTGTATAGTGAAAATCTTTAACTTTGAAGCCATGCTGTTTGTTTTTCTTGTTTCGTTCTCGTTACTTTGACAGAACCAGGATCCATGCAGCACGCGGGGGACGTCATTTCCGACGGACTGCAACAGCCCGCCCACAGAGCCTGAGCTGTCCGCAGAGTAGCGCTCCAGGTTTGTATTGGTGGAAATCACACGTCATTCAAGATCGGTCTTCGTGGTTATGCTGCACAGAGAAACGCCCATCCTGACTGCGATTGGACACCCGTCAGGAGGCCACGCCCTCCTATTCCAACCCGTTCCTAACTTTGTGCCTGAGCTGGAATGAAAACCTGAGAAAACTGAACCATTCACCGCGTTTATTCAAGGTTTCCTCACAGGACTCAGAATAAAACACGTGTAAACACGGGAGTGGACATGACGTGACGTCGGCCGGACACTTCTACGTCAATATCGTCAAGGGTAAGATGTTTTTAAAAAATATATTTAATAGGAAACGATGGAGGGTGACCGTTTTATCTAATGAGTTCTCAAAGTGAGAATGACTTAAACGTTGTTATTGTCTCACTTCTGGGTAAATTTCAGACTAAACATTTGTAACCGAATGTTTTTACAGAGTAACAGTGATATGAAAAGATTTGTTAAGTTGACCACACTCACTGTTTTCTAAGGAAATGAAGTGGTTCTATGTTTGTCTTTTGCTAGTTGGTGTTATGATTTAGAATAGAAAGCCTACAATTTGTCTGTTTGTTTTATGGTTAAATAGACAATCCACCCAGGTGGGTTATGTATTTAATTCTATTTCAGTTTTAATAACACATGGGGGGGTCTCACCATGTGTTATTATAGTCTCTATAAATTCAGTTTAAAAACACCACAATAGCAACCTATGAGGGCCTCATTGTTGACTAGTTTACCTCAGTTTATTGTCTTTCACCATCTTTCAGCCCTTAGTGAGGACCATCACCCTCAGTAAATAATTTCTATGACTGCATGAGTGTTTGTTGTAAAAAATGTGTCCTATATATTAAACTTGTATAATCAATGAGGTTTTTGCACAGTTCATTTCCCAGTGAGAGGTGGATCCTCTTCACGCAATTTAAACCTCACTTTAAATCTGCTAACACCAGGTAGAAGGGTCTTTGTGTCTTGAATGGCTGCAGCACGCCTCCACACCAAAACACAGGGATGTGCTCACACAGCACATTCTGCTGCACTGTCTCTGTGCACTGACTTTACTCAGGAAGTGAGATTGAGAGTGAATCACAGACAGAAAAACAAAGGGGTCAGGGGTTAACTGGTCTTTAATGTTTTCCACCAACTACCTCCTGTTATCACCACTGTGAAGTAGAGAGCAATTCTACACGGATTCTTATTCTACAAAGTAAGGACACATGAATGAAGCAACCTCAAAACATCCACTGTTGCAGCAAACCAAAATAAATACAATAAAAAGTATAACCTGTTATAAAAATAACAATAACAAATTCTGTGTATATCATATAAGAGGATTATAATTTGATAATATATGAGAATCCATCAACTAAAACCTTGCGGGGTGTTACATTGATACTATCACCTTAAAGCAACACTGTGTAACTTTTACTGCTGAGCAACAGTGCCCTCTTCAGACACACACTGGGATTAATTCAGTTGGGTTCTGTTTTCAGAATAATTAAAGGATTTTCAAATCAAGGAAAAACAGAGACTATCAATCTCTTGAGTAGAGCCCTGACTGCATTTTCTAATTCACTGAACTCAAATGGTTTAAAAGTTAAAAATTAAATCCACTTAAGCACATACATAACAGCTGTCAGGGCTGTGATGTTCTCATAGAAGTGCTGCCCATA
Organism: Platichthys flesus; assembly: GCF_949316205.1. Classification (NCBI taxonomy): domain Eukaryota; kingdom Metazoa; phylum Chordata; class Actinopteri; order Pleuronectiformes; family Pleuronectidae; genus Platichthys; species Platichthys flesus. Next base: position 19,851,236 of record NC_084956.1, on the reverse strand, counting down.
GATGCACTGCATGAATGGCTGAATAGGTGAATTGTAATGCATAGTACTGTAAAGTGCTTTTATTGGTCTTCTAGACTAGAAGAAGTGCTATATAAATACAGACCAATTATCCATCAGTGACACATTTCTCACAGGAGATTGTGTGCACCCACCAAAGTTACATAGACCAAGAACAGACATTTATGTAGTGGAGTGGGAATCATTTAAGGGGAAAAGTTGCAGTGTTGTTCTTGAAGTGTTTGATGACAAAGTTGCCCAATTTATCATATTTAAAGAAGCCTCTATTTGTACTTTAACTGAGGAATACCATATAAAAAAAAACATCCTTAGGATATAATTTTATACAGGTATGTGTAGGCTTTGTCGTCATGTTATAAGTCATATTAAATTCCTTGCATTTGGCTCTTTATGTTGTTTTGTTTGGCGACAACCTCTTTTTTTCTTGTGTTTACCGCAGCAAACAAGCAGCAGAAATAAGCCTGTTGAAACCAGTTTATTGCCTCCCTCCACACGTGTTTGTGAGGAGACCAGTCGGGTAATTAGAGGTTTTACATGGAAGAGAAACCCAGACTTTCTATCCTCCTCCTCCTCTTCCCATCCTTCATCTGAGATGCTCGTATCTCTCATCCTCTTTTTCTCTCTCACTCACTCGCTCGTCATCACTTTATTTACCGACTGTTTTTTCCCTGGAAAACCTGATGTAAGTCTGGCACCAGCGAGGGTACTGAGGGGTTTTGGAGGAACAGTAGTGTTTTACTGTTTGGCCAAGCAAATGTGATACACCCAATGCCCTCCCTGGTCCAACTGGACTCGACCCTGGAATATTTCATGGGGATGGTTGGTGGCAGAACAACAACAAACCCTTTGTGTGTCTCTGTGTAGGTATGTTTATCAGATATGGTCCAGTTTCTGATTTACTTGTGGTGCGAAGAATGAAACCTGAATTTATTTCACAAAGAAATCTCAAACAGAATCTCTTTGTAATATGAACACAAGCGTGTGTCAGTCCTCTACTGGGTCTCCCAGAAAACAAAGACAAGCAGTTCTTCACACTACAGAGTAGCCTTTGAGCAAACTCTGAATCCCATCCCAGCTTCACGGGTGTTGTCTCTTGCTGACCCTAATCTCTCATCTCCTTCAAGAGGAGGAAATGAAAAAGCGGATTTTCCCACAGGAAGCTTCCAGGAGATTGGTTGTATTAATATGTACATATATTGACTCTCTCTCGCTCACTGCTGCTGTGTGTTACAGAGGGTCAGCCGGTATGGCGGATGGGGAGGAGGCCATGAGCCAGGAGGACTGGAAGGAGAAGTGTATGGTGCTGGAGGCGCTGCTCATGAAGTTCAGAGTGCAGATCATCAGGATTCGAGAGCTCACCGCCGACAAAGTAGGTTCAAGTATCTTTCTATTCTGTGTATCACGTCACGACAAAGCTCGACAACAGGGAGATTGTGGTGGGGAAAGGAGCGAGATAATGATTGAAATGGTGCCAGTTTGAATTTGGTGATGGTGAGGGGAAGTGGACGTTAAAGCTGCTGCACAGCTGTGAGGTCTGTACTGCAGGGGTGCGTTCCATTAAGCTTAAGTGGCTCCTCTTCTCTTCCTCACACTACTACATGTTACCCAAACAAGGATGCAAGCGATTGATGGGAAGTAGTTGAGAGAATGGAGTTAATCTCTTTCGCTAATCACAGCATCACTTCTAGGAAACATAAAATCAGTGCAGACAACCATTCTGTAAAAACATTTTTTTATTGAAAAATGACGGACTCCTGATGACTTCTGTTCACTATACTTCATTCAAAACTGAAAGAACAGAACACAGATGTGAAAGAGAAAAAAAACTTTTAATTGCTCTAAATAAAACCAGTAATTGGTCTGGGAAAGGCAGAGAGAGTAAGTGTGTGCAGATGTGTAGGATAAATATTTGATACCAATAAGCACTTGAAACTGGGTGTAAGAATAGACCAAGCCAATTGAAGTATTCTGGCTCATAAAGAAAAGGCAGAAGAAGTAATGATTCAGAATAAACTGATCATTTGCTGAATAACAGTGGATCCACTGTTGGTGCCGTTAAGCATGTTGCCATGGGTAGTTAAACCCACTGTGTTGCAATCATGCTGTAATATTAATTGTATTACACTGTTTCCACAAGTGCCAGCTGTTGCACCATCAGATCAAACAGCCAATCGCTGAGCTGATTCCTCGAGCTCCCGCTGAGCAGAAACTCAAACCTCTGCTCATGTTGTTTGATGGGGGAGATGTGGGAAGATTTGGCCATGGCACCGCAGATGATGTTCAAATTTAAAAATCACCAACATGTGGTCCTCATCAGTACAGGAAGACAACCACATTCAGACGAAGCGATGTGGAGCTTCTGGTGGGGGACAGAGCCGCCCGTCCCTCCCAGCTGGCCGACACTGGGTCGGCCCAAACTGTTCAGTGGCCTAGATCTGAAGCCACTCTCCAGGGATGCTGATTAGAGCTCTAATGTAAACAGCAGTCTGACCGCAGGGCTCCGCCACGCACTGCATGCTGGGACTGACCCAGCTCCAGTCAATTACAGAGTCAAAGTAAGCTTAGCTGGACTGCAAAACAAACTCCTGGAGAGACTTGGAAGACAGACTGGCTCTGGTGGGTTTGTGCAGCCCATGTACCACATGTGAAAGTCTCTGCTCCTTATTTTTGGCCTTATCCCTCCTGTTTGACAGGTTGAATTTGAGACGAATTTTCCAGTCAGCATCGTAAAATACGCCATTAAATGCAAGAGCAGCAGACAGTGTACCAAATGTAGTGTTATATGCAGTAATTCAGCTTCAACAGTTTCTACCAAAGAAGTGTTTACTCAATCTTTACTTTATAGTTTAGATCTCAGTTGCTTTTTTTTCTTCTGTTAAGAACGCATCATTATACCTGCACCACTAAACCGCTGCCCTCAGTACACTGTAAGATGTGTTTTTTAGAACCATAGACATTCCCACTTTTTATTTCTGAACTGATGAATTCTAGTTGTATATGTATTTGACTATTGCTTGCATGTACTGAAACTACTGAAAAAGAAAAAAAATTGCGGAGGGCCTTCATATGATAACGCAAATGTCCAAGTCCGTTCCTCCGTATATGTTCCAGAACCTTTCCTGCCAGTCCCCCAAGACAGACTGAGCCCATGTGAGAATACAACATGAAAGTGTCTGGAAAATTCATAGGGAGGGAGGCTTGTTGATGATGCTTCTAACACGCAACAGATTCAGAACTGAAGGAAAGAGGAAAAAGAGATGTCATACACGTCAAAGACAAATTAAAACCTTTTATCAAAACAAGATTTTGATAAGGGCCAACCTTCCTATTGTTGTGGACACGCACGTGTTCTTCAGATGTTAAAGGTTCAGTGTGTAGAATCTAGTGACATCTTGTGGTGAAGTTGCATGTTGCAGCTGAATACCCCTTACGTCAGCCTTCCCTTCCAAACATGAAAGAGAACTTGCCGCAGTCTTCAGTTGACATGAAAAATTAAAAGGTGTTTAGTTTGTCCAGTTTGGTCTACTGTAAAAACATGGTCGCCTCAGTAGAGAGGGACTTCTCCCGGTGTAAATATAAAGTATTTAAATAAATGGGGCCATTCTAAGGTAAAGAAAACAATGATTTATACAATGTAGATGATTACACACTAGAGAAAACATTTCGTATTCAATTTCTGCCCTTAGATCCATTTCACCTAAATCTCACACACTGAACCTTTAAAGGCAAACTCTGTAAAATGTTGGCAGTTTCATAAGCCTCCATGTCTGAAAAGAGTTTATAACTCTCATCCAGGAAGCACATAATTAATTATTGAGTGGAACACCAGAGTGGATTCATTTTATCGCCTCCAATGGAAAAACAGGCTACTACTACTGCTTTCTTTCCATTACGTCAGAGATGGATAATGCTGATTGGACGAATCCATTTGGAAACTAGGCCACAGTTTTGACTCTGGGTTTGTTGTTGAATGACCCGTCACCTTGTGCTCACTGACCTCCTGATGCCATGAGCTCATCATGCTAACATCCAGACCCCTGCTGATGTTTTCCCTCTCCGGCTCCCACCGCCTCAGCCAGAGCTTGTTGTTTTTAAAGCGGTTGCGTGGGCGAATGTACGTCACAGCAAATTCCCCCCTAATGTCTCACTGGGAGGTGGGCTCATAATAGGATGAAGAGGCGTTCTGTGGAGGTGGTCGAGGCCTCCAGTGCTGAAAAGGACCCGGGAGGTTGGTGTCTATTCGTTGACGCAACAGCAGCAGCATCAGTGCTCTTTACATCTGCAGGTGGCGTTCAATGCAGGTAATGTGAGAGCTCAAAGATCAAACAGTATTAATAAAAAAAGGCTCTTTAAATTAAATACAAGTTCAAGAAAATTATTTTGACCTAAAGTATACTTTTATGATGTGTCTGTAATTTATACAGAGGGGGCAGGTGTATGGCCAACATCCATGCCCATTTCCTGATTCAGTAGGGATCATATTCTTTTTATAAATATATATTCAATGATTGTTTTTAACAAATGTTTTATTGTTTTTGTTAAAAAGTTACTTGTTTATTTGAAAAAATTTAAATCTTGTTCAAATAAATCTTGTTCATATTGTTTGTAGTGACAGTAGCCTCTTTTTTCCTTTAAAAAACTGTTCGTTGTCTTCTAAAATCTTACAATTTCCAACAATGAATGTCACCAATCGTAAATGTATCTGACTTAGCTGAACTGCATGACTCCAGCTGAACTTGGCATATTGCTGAAATCCTCGAAAGCCATGAGCGAGGGGACAGAGATGGAAGGAGGGGGAGAAAAAAAAGAGAAAAAATGAAGATTGAGCTGCTCCACGGAAGGAAATAACCCGTTTAGTAAATAGTGTGTGTTCATGCGTGTGTTGCACAGGAAGTGAGTCTGCAAGTGAGTATGTTAGTAACTCTGTGTGCATTTGTGTTTGTGTATAAAAGACCAGTTTAAATTAAGTGACGGTGTGTGTGTGTGTATGTGTGTGTGTGGGCGGGGGGGGGGGGGATGGCGCCGTTATTTGGGGAGGTCGTTGGTTTTGGCCAGCGGGGGCCTCCAGCTGTAACACTGGGCCACACATCTCTTGGTGGAGACAAAGAGGCTGTGTGTGCTGTATTTTCTGATTCTGTCAGCCGCCCTTCTTCCGACCTGACACGCTCACTCACATATTTTATTCTAGCTGTCTGCCTGTGTTTTTCTCCATGAGAAGGACATTTTTGAACCTCATCCCTAGTAGAAAAAGTTTTTATCTGATGGAATGCAAACTAGAAATGGAAAGATTCGACCCCTTAAAATGCTGCCCTGATTTATCATCATATTGATTTATTTCCAATTACACCAAAGGTTAAGCTGTCCAGTCGAATTGTGCATTTTAGTTGTCTCTTGACAGGTTCAGAACGACACACGCTTTTTGCTGTAGTGTGAATTTATAGCAGCAGGGCAATGTTTATTGTGCGTTCATGTGGTGTGGTTACAACAACTTAGAAACTCAGTTGTGTCATTACTTATAAACATTATTTTACAATCAGCTCTAAACATTAGCATAATGTCAACTTGTCAAATGTTACACTTTTCTCATTTGCAAGCTGCACGTCCATCTCTTAAAATCACCTGACGCCTTATTTAGCAATACAGAAATTGTTATGATTAATATGCATGTTTTAAATTATTTAAGTTGTCAAGCAAACAGCATTCAACAGCATTGTGACATCATCAGCTATTTAACAAATAAGACTCAGTGATGTGTTGGTAATAGATTTGTGCGACGGAGGAATAAGACAATACATCATGCTTTAGATACACACATCATATGCATTCATTGGTGTGGAAACACTGAGCGGCAAAGAGAATATCCGACCTATCCTTTAGATAGAAAGCCAAGAACACACTGACACACAAAGTGCACTCACAAATTGTTGCGACCCACAATTGAATGGCCTTATGGGGCATATAGCATGTTAGATCACTGGCCACCATTGACACAAATCAACAGCAGAAAGCCTTTTAAACAGTCCAAACCTTGGGATTTATTCACATCAAATGAATAAGTACACACAATGTTACAATTTCCAGCAAAAGCAGCAGTCCACAAACTGGAAGCCTCTCCTCATTTTACTGGCCAGTGTCACCGCACCAATCAGTCACCATTGATAACAGCTTTAAAAACAGGGACAAAGAACAGTTACACATACAGCCATAACGATAAGTCAAGTTTATTTTTACAACATTTGGACACTAGTCATACAAAAGTTAAGATTAAGACAAAAGAAAACACATAAGGTGGCAGATAAAATGTACAAAAGGAGCAGATTAAAGACATACAATAAAAAAACGACATTACCCAGCCTAACACTTTTTAAAATAGTTTACAGAGTCTCAAGCTTGACTATCCTGAAGGTTTGGGAGCTCCCCACTGGAACATCTGTCCACACTGTAGATACTCATGTAGACTCACACCAAAACCACAAGTGGTGCATTGACATATTCTTGTTCAGTCTTCCATTCGGACTGAATCTACATTTAGAAAGAAACAGAGCATCCGCCCATGTTGTAGGCGAGGTTTCCTGGTTATACTGGTCACATTCAACAGGTTCAAAGTGCATCGCCAGGATTGCCCGAAAATCCAGAAGTGGCAAACTATACAAATTCTTTCCTCAAGTAGAAGTACAGTAACTTTTGTTAAAAATGACTCAAGTAGAGGTGTAAGTACTGATTGAACCTGTTTACTCAAGTAGATATATAAAAGTATGCAGCTTCCAAAATGTACTCAAAGTATAAAAGTAAAAAGTCTCTGAAGGCCATTTCTACACACTGTATCTGTGCAAAGACAATTGAGACTAACATTACATATAGATTAAAGACTATTGAGCTTAAACAGGGTTAAAGCAAGAAAACATTTGTGTGCTTGAAAAATTATCCAGGAGGAAATGTGTATCGGGTACTGAATGAAGTATTCTCAATTTAAAGAAGGCCAGTGATGGGGAATGAATCTTTGTGGCAGACGTCAGCAATGTTTGCTGATTATCCACTTTCTTCCACATTGTTAGGGACAAATGCTCTTGGACACTCAACAAGAAATCATCTTTTCTGAGTTACTGTCCACTTAAGTTGAATTGTCTCGATGTTTGGAAGGCGGTGCTTGATGGAGAAGAATAAAAAAAAGAAAAAAAAATTGAAGTTAAAATGTAGGGGGTAAAAGTAAAATGTCTAAACATAAAGTTCAGATATCTGAGAAATCTACTCAAGTACAGTAACAGAGTATTTGTATACACATACACACACACTATACAACACTGGCGAGCACATTCTGCTGAGAGTCAGTCCGGACTGTAGCTATATGTGACGGATGTACATGGTGTTGAACAGAGGTGTAAAGTAACGAATTACTTTTACTCACGTTACTGTAATTGAGTATTTTTTTGGTGTACTTTGTAATTTTTTGAGTAGCTTTTGAAATGGGTAATTTTACTTTTACTTAAGTAGATTTTGACTGAAGTATTGTACTTCGCTACATAAAATTACATCCGTTACTGAGTAAAAAAAAAAAACATAGTTCAAGGCGCAAGGCAATTCTCACTGCAGTGATAGATGCTGTGTAGAGTGGATGACGTTCCCTCACGTGCACGTTCAAAATATGAAAACTGATCGTAAAGTTCACTGTTCGCGAAAAATATGCGCGACATGCACGGCACACCACAGGGAGCCACTGCAGAGCGGCTGCAGAGCCGCGGGTTGCCGACTCCTGGCTACGGCGAAAGTGCGATTTGTTTACTGCTCCGCCGTTAAAGAGATGCGGTCGTCAAAACATTAGTTCGGCTGTAATATTAGTTCCGCTTCGCATTTTCCCCTCCCGGTCGCTCGCGCACATGTTAAGCCTCCGCGCAGTTTGAGAATCACTGTGCTACACAGGGCCGGACCTAGCACATTTGGCGCTCTATGCAAGCTTCACTCCTGGCGGCGGCGGCCCCCCTCCCAAGACTGCATTTCTTTTCAAATAAACCCAACAACGATCTAAACGACATGGTGCAAGCATTCGATTTAGACAGCGTCTCTCCTTAGGAGAAGGAAAACATTCCGTAACGTTTTAGTTAGACTTCAGATAATATGAACGTGTTCACCGTTCAAATTCATTATTTGTCATTAAGTTGCATTCAGTTCAACGTTCTCATAAAAATGAACGTGTTCATGCACAGCACTGCCTGAAACTCAACAGCCTGCTGGCCTACCTGCCTTGGCCGCCTGCGAGCGACTCTTCAGCTGTGCTGGATTGCTGTTCACTGCAAAGCGAGCCCGGATGAGCTCTACTCACCTGGAAAATCAGCTGCTACTCAAACTCAACAAGAAGTTTTTAGACTAGTGCTCTAAAGGTGGACCAAAGTTTAACCAAAAGTTGAAATATACAGTGGGACAGCGGCATTTTAACTTTTTATTTTAGCTGTCATGTGGTTCATGTCTTGACATGTCCTCCCAAAATTTCTTAAATGTTGTGTGGACATGTTAAATGTTAAATTTTTGACATGTTTAATGTCATTGCACTTATATTTGTTAAGATTCCCCATTAATTAAAAATAACTGTTTTTGGATTGGATTTATGACCCCATGTCCTTTTTTGCACTGTATAGGAGAGGCCCCCATCAAGTTGTTGGAAGTAACTAAGTAACTTTTACTTAAAGTACGTTTAAAATGAACTACTTTTTTCTTTTACTTGAGTAGATTTTTAGATGGGTACTTTTACTTCTACTTGAGTAAAATCTCATCAAAGTAAAGGTACTTTTACTTGAGTACAATATTTCAGTACTTTTTACACCTCTGGTGTTGAACCTGTATAATTACAGGTAAACACTGAGGGTCACAGTGGCTACAGAGAGAGGCTTTGTGAGCTGGCTGTCTGGCTGCAGAGGGAGCGATGGGGGAGGGATGGATGGAGTTCAGTGGGAGGTTGGCCACAGAGCGCCAGTTGTGGAATTCCAGGAATGGAAGCTGGATCTGAGGAGGGAATTGAGTGCAGAGGTGATGGAGAATTGTCCGGAGGTTACGGGGGGCTGAGGGATAGAGGTCACGCGTGTGTGAGTGTGTCAGGCGTTGACGCAGTGAAGCAGGAGTATATTACTAAATGAGCGTATATGTTCATCTGAAAATGACCACAACCTAAACCTTAACCCCTCATTGGTCATCTAGAGCTACCCAGGATGTGATGTACACACCCAGACCAGACTGGTCCTTTATATTTATAATCTGCAAAACACACTTACACACTTGCAGGCATGGTCGTATACTCTGGAGAATATCTTTATTATTAGATTGTGTTTATGGCTTTTTCTATGTTGTTATGTCTGGTGTGTGAATGAGACAGCGTGTGTGTCGTCCCCAGCTGTATAGAATATGTGCCTTGTAATTAACAAGCTCTTCTCTGCCAAATGCTATATCTGTTCCCTAGAGAGGCACATGTGGCGTGTGGTACAGCACATGATCTATATAGAGAAGAAAAGGAGAGAGAGTGAAAGAGAGAGAGAGAGAGAGAGAGAGAGAGAGAGAGAGAGAGAGAGAGAGAGAGAGAGAGAGAGAGAGAGAGAGAGAGAGAGATTAACCTTTTTCATGTCTGCTTTTGATCAGAACTTAAAGTGAAAGTTATCTGTGTGTGTGTGTGTGTGTGTGTGTGTGTATGTGTTTATGTGGTTCGTACCATAAATAGATCAGGAGCTTCACCCACAGGAGTCATGTGTCCATCTAATTGTTTTTTTTGTCATTTCAGTGCAGTTTTTATCAGCAAAAATAAGAGGAAATTTGCCACGATTGCGTCAAAACCTAACGTGAACTCACTCAGATTCCACCAGCATGATACATTTCATGTTAAAAAACGGCACTGAAATGACAAGTGGAACAGTGGCTGCATTAAAGGGTTCCACTTTGCTCCAGAAAGCGCTGTGCAGTGGAAAGAGTGTGAGTCTGTAGCAGGGTGTGGTTGCCTTTAGAGACTGAGCTGGGTCCAGGTCTGCTGCCCTCTGGAAGTGAGCAGTGAGACCACAGACACGCTTTACTCTTCACAGTTTGGATATGAAGCAAAAACAGCACCTGCACTAACTTAATTAATTTAAATACTGATATTTTTCATTCAAACAGTAGCTGGCAACATCACAGTCCATAATGACTTAGTGACTTTGGTCATAAGTCATTTACCACATCTGAAACACTGTACTGGAGTCAAAATAGTTGGAAAACTGAATTGCTGCTAGGAACTTGGGTGGAGGAAGGAATGCAAAAAAAACTTAATGAAACCAAAAGATTTTTTAATAAATACAAAAGCATTTATTTTGATTAAGTCTTAAATATTTCTTCTGCAGTACTATTCGTCATAAATGTTTTCTATCTGTTACGCATATCTATAAACTAAAAGGATTTTCTTTCTCAGCTATGGATCTTGCTGCAGGAGGCCTTTCAGTCAGCACCGTCACACTTATATGTAACTACAGCTACAAAGCTCCTCAGCCTGTGATGGCCTGGAGTCAGCTTTTAGTGTAGACTTGAATATAATAATAATTACAATAATTTACAGATTCTGTATCAGTTCTCCAAAACACTGTGTTGATTTTTAGCTAATAGTTTGAAGTAGAGGATTCATGGCAGTGATTCATTTTGTGTTGTTTTTAAACCTCCCACCACTAGGTAGCAGTGCTGTAATGAATCTTCAACCACGTGACACTTCCAATGCGATGGAGCAACATATTTTGTACATATGGTGATGATCAGAAGCCATATTTCTTACTCTACGTAAAAGAATTGGGGTAAATAAGTTAATATTTATGTCAAATTGAAAATAGTTCACCTTATTCATCATCTACCTTCAGCCCTGTTGTGAGCAACATCTGATTCTCTGGTTCAATAGCCATCTTCCCCATAGGGTTTGTTACAAGTTTGTCTCTAATTTAGTCGCATTTGCACGTGTCTGTATATTTGCACATGCACTGAAGCAGAATATTCCGATCGTGGGGGTTGTAGAACTTCTTCACTGGGACATTCCGACATGTTTTCCTCCATAAGGCCGCTGAGGTTTCAGAGACTCTCCTCAGAAGACACTGGTTTCTCTGCTGCTTCCGCCACTTTGAGCCGAGTTATTTCAGAGGAATGTTGTCCCATAAAGTCATCGCTCTCCTCCATTCCCACATTATTTATTTGTTTATCCTTGTGTGTGCTGTGTATGCCACTATCTGTCTCTGTAAGCCCTGTCTGTGTTGGCGTACTTGTGTCTTGTAGCCTGTGTGTGAAAGCTGCGTGACCTTTTGGTGTTGCTGCCGTTCTAACACACTCCTTCCAGGTTCCGCGTGCTCTGATCCTCTTGCACAAAGAGCTGGTTGTGTGTGTGTATAGATGTGACACCTCATCATCATTATGGAGCTGGTTTTAGGTTTTACACGCTGCAAGGCAACTGCATCATCGGCTCTGAGACACGAGCAGGAATTGATGTAACAAATTCATAACCAAGAAGAAGTGGTGGCCTCGTCTTAGCAATGCACTCTGAACTGGATTTTACATTACAAGAGCTTCTGCATTTTATATTTAGAGACAACTGCTGAGCTACTTTACAGCACAATTCTTGTTATGCCTCCATGCTAGCAGCAGCCGTGGCCATAGGCTTTATGTTGTTGGTTTGTCCATACAGCCGTCCGTCCTTTTTCCCGTCATTCTTGTGAATCTTTTTATGATTATCATTATTATTATTAATCTAATACTTTACAAACACTTTTCAGGGAAACTCTCCCGGACTGAGATCATAATGACGTCACAGACCAGGCTTTTGTCTACATCTCAAGAATTGATGCGCTAATTATGACACATTTTCATACAAAATATCTTATAGGGTGAATGATCCTAAGGGTCAAAGCTCAGCGTGACTGTGACATCATAATGTTCTGCAAAAGCACTTGTGTGGTCATTGATCAACAACCTAACCATAACTCGACAACAGACGGGGAGAATGTGACCATATTTCTTTCAACTTTACTGATTGGCTGAAACAATTGAGGCTGTAATTCTAGTGTATTGTGGTTGTGATGTAATCGCTCAAACACAGTATATTAGCTGATAATAACTAATTGAAATTGGATGATCCTAAATTGAATGAGGCTGCAGAAGATAGGATAGATTGTGCCATACTTTCTTGAATCCAATTTCTCATAGGAAAGGCATTTTATGTGAGTAAAAAAGCCTCAAGAGTAAATATAGACACATCTGTGCACTTTCAATAACCTAATTCGGATTATACGCATTCTTTGGGGTCACATAAAATGAGGAATGTGAAGGAGCAGCCGAAAAGCATCTGCTCTTTTCCAGCGTAGCAGCGTTATCTTGACTGGAGTTCTCATTACGTCTGTAGCATGCAGCTGTGTCTTTATTTGGTGCTGTTGTGTTTGACGTGGGACAGAAGAGGAGTTGATATTTCACCTCCATGTGTACAGTAAGCAAACCCTGTGGTGAGGGGAGCTGGAGGTACTGTAAGGGCTGCGTCACAGCCAGACAGCTCGGGTGTGGGGAGTCACACATGGTGCTGTGTGTATAATATATGGAATTTGTGGCATTAAGTAACAGATGTAGTAAAATGCTCAAAGGATGATATTTAAGCAAATATGACATGAAAATGTATATTCTTCCCTACCTAGATTCAACAGTTGGAGACGCAGGTGATCGACGCAGAGAAGAAGGCTTTAACTGCTCACCAGCAGGTAAGAGCCCCAACAAATGTCCTGAGTGTGTGGCCGTGTGTGTGGCTGGGTGCCCATTGATTGTGTCTTTGATGATTTCAGGTGCAGTGGATGGAAGAGAAGCTGAAGGCTCCTGAAGGTCAGTCTGGAGATGCAGAGGTGCGTTTGTTTACGCGGTGCCAGGAGCTGCAGGCCTCGGTGCAGGAGAAGGACGACGTCATCGAGCAGTTGGAGCAGCAGCTGGAGGAGCAGGTGAAACTCAGTCACACAAAAGGTCGATCTGAGCAATGGATGAAGCACCAGTGGATGTTTTTTCCTAGAAGATGCAGCACACAATTTGTCTTCACAGACACAAAGACACACAAGCAGCAAAAATTCTCACCTAGTTAGGTTAAGTTTTCACTTGTCCATTTGTTTTGTGGTTGGTATTTTGTTTTGTCAGCATTGTTACACTATTACAATTAACCTTATTGTAACCTATGTACAACCTAACTTATGTAAGGATTCTGAATTTAGTTGCAGATAGGGGGACACTTTCTGTAACATTGTGAGAATAATAATTCTAAGAGCCCTGATGAAAAACACCAGGCACATTTAGGGGACTAATACTGTATCTATAAGTGTGTAAAATTTGGTGCAGTTTGATTGAATTTGACTGTCGGGCCGTGGCAGAGGTATGCACCCTACTGAGTGACATATAGAGTTATATGATTCTCATCTGACAGCAGTAGGCTGAAGAGCTGCTATTGTACTCTGGGAATCTGGATAATAATTTAAGATGATCAAATTAAATTTAGTGTAGGATGAGTGTAGGACAGTGACATTCAACTGAAAAGATATCAAACACTCGACTATGGACAAATGAAACACTGTGATTATTTTTATCCTTCATAAATAACATGGAAGATGCTGCTTTTCTAAGCGTATACTACCTGTTGTATAATGCTACAAACCTCCTGTGAACCCCTTCCCTCTTAAAGTTCCTAACCATGCTTCCTTTCTGCATTGACTTTCCATTTCCATGAAATACACTGGGTCCTGTCGATCTTTAGTATCTTGTGTCCTGAACGATTTCTATGGCTGCTTGTGTTCACCCACAGAAAAAACAAGGCTGATGGTTTTTGCATACAAACTTATTTTTTTCACCAGAAACAGATCCGACTTCAAGATTCCAAAACAGTGGAGGAGAAAGCAGCGAAAATCAAGGAGTGGGTGATGCTGAAGTTATCTGAGGTAAATATAAAATAGTTTGTGTGAAGCTGGATGATGAGTTAGAGTCATTGATGTGTCATCGTCCTCTGGACCAAGTATGTGAAACATATCTATGATTCAGTTTGAGGTTGAGAATGCAGCATTAAAGGAAACCAACAAGCAACATGAGGCTCAGATTCTGGAGCTACAGAAACAAGTGCAGGGTAAGAACATCTTTACATTGAACCATGTTTGCTTATGTTCCTCTGAAGAAATTAGGTTGATGAGACCTCATCTGCATATGTGTTTTCAGCCTTCGAGCAGAAGTGCAGCAGTGGACATGGAGTCCTCAGCAGACCAGGTGAGGCCCAGCGTCTCAGCAGCCTCACCTTTGGCTGTTTCCAGGTGAGGGGGAAGAACCCCCAGGTCCTCACTGGCCCGGCCCCCTCCCAGAGGACCCTCAGCACCCAGGAGGAGATTGAGGCCAGAGGTGAACCTGGTGAGTCCCAACACAGCCTCAGCTTCTCTGTGGAAACAGCTTCTCTGACTCAGCATGTTTCTGAATGGAGTTAGCTACTTGGAAAGAGCAGGACACAGGATGGCACAGTTTCATGGTGGAAAATGGAAACTGACTCAGACGACCCTTTTTTTGCCATGAGTTCATAGGGAACGTTTTTGGAGACAAACCAGTCTTACCACTTGCTGTATTTCACTTATTAGTGTAAAGCAGTGCTTTGAGCTAAAGGCCAACGTCAGCATGTGAATATGCTCACAATGACAAACACTGTTAATCGTTGCTGTGTTCACCATCTTTGGCTGATGGGAATTTGATAAGTTTTGCAGTTGTGTGGTCATAAATGCCATATCCCACAATGTTACCAAAAGTCCAAAATAATTCCTGGATCTACCGACTGATCTGTTCTTTTCTGACCAACGGCAATCTGTCCTTTAGTCTTTTCCTGCTAACTATCATACTAACAAACACAAATGTGTACAACCCTGAAACAGAGTTCATTGACACATGTGGGTCGTGTATTGTTTTGCCTTGACAGTGAAGCACACAGCGTCCTCAGAGACAGACGGTGAAGTCCACAGACTGGACCAAACTGGGCTTCTGTGCTCTACTCTCGAGGACGACAGTGCGTCTGACAGCCTGGCTGACAGTACATGTGGACCTGAGTCTCGGGCGGTCTCCTCTGTGCTGTCCAGTGCTGCATCAGAGGGTGAGGGAGGAGGTGGAGGAGCGGGTGGAGCGTGTGGTCTGGAGTTCAGCCGCCCCGGCAGTGAGACCTACCTGACCGCCTCGGACGACAGCAGCTCTCTGTTCGACGATGACATGCAGCGAGCGGAGCGGCCCAGCTTTGGCCTACTGGGGTCAACGGATGGGACCCTGGGGGAGGGGAAGGAGGGTGAGGAGGAGGCGGCACACAGGGCCGAGCTGGAGGACAGCACCTCCGAGGAGCTCAACAAACGATTCCAGTCGCAAAGACTCGACTCCTCATCTTCCTCCAGCGAACCCAACACTCCCAGCCCTAGCCTCACAGCGGCCCTCACACCCAAACGACCAACCCCACCCCAGGACCCAAGGGACAACCCTGCCTCACCCAAACAGCCGCGCCTGCGGACCCCAGCAGGGTTCGGGCTGATTCATGCGTCTGTGGCCAAGAAACACCTGAGCCAGCCGCCAATCAGCAGCGAGGCAGCACACGGGCGGACTCGCAACGCGCTCAGCATGCTGCGCCCCTTCCGGCCACAGGAAACAGACCTCGACCAGGAGGGGGAGGGTGGCATGGAGACGGGCAGGGACACGCCCCCTCATACCCTCCCCAGCTCACAAGCCCCACCCACCATGCTTTACTTGCCGACCTCACCTGAACCTGGTCCAGAGCCGAGTGACCTCTCAGCACCTGGAAACACACCTCCCACCCCCCCTCTGCACAGACTGCCCTCCTGGGTAAGAATGAACTGCTCCCCATTGAAAACTACACAAATCCAGCATTTGTTCTTCGACTGTACAAATTGCTTATTCTATCATTTTTAACTAACTAAGTATTTTAACTAACTAAGCCATGTCTGTCATGAAGAGTTAGTAGCACACTGCTCTGTAGCTCACAGTGCCCTCTGCTGCTCAGGTGCTCTTCAACAGCAGAGTGTTTACAGCCTGTAGGTGGAGATTGTATTCCAGCCAACATACATTGAGTAGTGTAATGTTAAGACTGTCAGATGCCTTTTTAATGACAAACCACATCTTCACATAAGCTTCCAACATGTCAACATGATTTCCAGCTGTACGGCAAGTCTATATATCAGAGTAAGCTATTGTTGGACATATAATCACATCCTTATCTACTTATTCTCGTACATCTGTTCATCTTATCAGCCTCACATGTGTCATTTCTATTGATAAGGGCCCAGTGCAGTGTCGGATCTGGTGCCATTAGGAAACTTATTCATAAACCTTGAATAAACATCTTCCCTGAACTTTGAATAGACTTGTGAACAGCTCTTTGTGCAGCTTCAGGGTTCTGTGGACTGAGTCCAGCAGCAAGTCTTTATTTGCTGCGGTTCAATCCCTGCAGGTCACTTCTACAGTTTCAGTAAGAAAGCTGACAGACCAGGCAAACAGCCCATTCCAAACAGGCACTACACACACTTTCTTAATGGTATAAATTCCGCTTGTTTTTAAAGCTACCGATAATTAAATGTGTTTTCTCTGCAGGAGAGTCGTATCTATGCTGTCGCTAAATCAGGAATCCGACTCTCTGAGACGTCTTGCACAGACCCTGCCAGTAAAGGTAAGTCAGGTACAGAGATGGCTGATACATGTTTTATTAAACTATTGGTTAACTCAGGTTTGATCTGTGTTGCAGACCCTTCCCTCCAGTCCTCCTACCCTGCCTTCATCATGTATACATCCCTCGTCTATAAAAACATGACTACACCAGTTTATACTACTCTGAAGGGGGTAAGAGAGATTTATAGTTTTTTGATTGATTGATTTTGCTCCTCTCTATAATTCCCTGCTGCCCAATTGACCGTCTCTGTTTTTATTGGTCTATAAAGGTTGATTTTAATTTAGGCTTTTTGGCTGTTCATGCAAGCCTCACTGTTGCGATGCAATACCAACAGTTAGCCAGCAGATGTTAGCATTTTGACTGTTTCATACATTAATTTTTAGTGCCATCGAACAGAGGCTCTGTGCTTTAGAAACCCCGTGCCCCTGGTGTATTTAGCTGTGACAGTGTCTTTATGTGTGTCATTGTATCTTTGTAGAAAGCCACTCTACTGAGCAGCCGCCCCGTCTCAGACGAGTCGTCCAGCTCCGAGGAGTCATCCAGTTCAGGAGAGGAGGACGGCTCCGTCTGCAGCTCCCACACCTCGTCGAGCTCCCGCAAGGACAGCAGCCCCGGCAGCCCGCGCTCTCTCAAGAGAGGTAGGACACAGCAACACAGGCATTGCACCCTGAGGTCGTTGAGAAACCCCACAGGAAAACTTGTCCCTGAGCACAACAGCTGCTGCAGTGATCAGCAATAAAACAAAAAAATCTCCACAGATTTACATAACAAATTCATCTTGTCGGAAACATCCAATAAGGATTGTGCCATATTCCTGTTAAATTAAAAATAGCAGCCTCATTAGAAGTATTTGAGGGTACACTGGCTTGTAATAGTGATTCTTTCATTTCCACTACTCACTGTACACCTGTTGTTGTTCTATATAATTTTGGTGAGCAGGTACGATCTCCTGTGCGAAGTGTGTAACTGTGTGATAGACGCAGCTTAAATCACCAGAATAAGACCCAGTAAGTTCAACATTAACATTGAACTATACATCAGTTATGAAGACTCTAAATTCATTATAAACAAACGTTCATCTCCAAAATTCAGCCAGTAAACTTTTCAAATGTGAAGAATTCTTAACAGAGTTTGGTTTATTTTTTAGAGCAGCAGTTCTTCTGGTTCAGGAAGTGGGGGAATCATGGGTACTATCCATCATTCAGTTGTGTTTCAGTTCAGTGAGTGGGACTACGCAGTCAGAGCTCAACACATAAGATTTGTTTTTTCTCTTTTGAAAAATGTTACGCTCAGTCATGAAGACTTACACAATTAGTTACCTCATGTGGCTGCAGAGGGCGCTGTTGTCAAGTCAAAGTGAAAAGGTGTTGCTTTAATGGTTTTCTCTCTTGTTATGCTGGTGATCAGTTTTTCTACATGTTGTTCTTCTTTTCTGTTTCTTTATCACAGTATAATTAATGTAACCTAGTTGTACATATGTTTATATATATATATATCATAGTACAATATGCTGGACCCTCACCCTCTCTCCCCCTCCTCATCTCCTCTAGCTGTGTCCATGTCCTCGATGACATCAGAGAGCGACTACGCCATCCCCCCCGACGCCTACTCCACCGACACAGAGTGCTTTGAACCGGAGCAGAAGCTTCCCAAGACCTGCTCAGCAGCCAGCGACAACGGCAAGAGTGTGAGTGAGGAACAAATCCAGGCCTGTCCATCACTTCACCTGTGATACACACAACAAAACCATCCATAGTTATCACCTCTGGCCCTTCACATTATTGATCGATAACATTGCAAATGGGACATTCATACATTGTAAGTGGAATAAGTTGTTGGGAGGTCCTTATTCACACCCTGCATTATACACATAGTTGAACAACACTTAACTAGACCCTGTTGTATCCTGTAGGAGCCGATGGAGAAGTCAGGCTACCTGTTGAAAATGGTTAAGACCTGGAAGAAAACCTGGAAGAGACGCTGGTTTGTCCTCAAAGACGGAGAGCTGCTCTACTACAAGTCACCTGTGAGATTGACATTTGACCATTCATTACTTTTCTCTTTTTGTTTGTTTTGTAATTATGGACTTTTATTTTGTTGAATATTGTCGGCCTCAAGTTAAGAGCTTAAAATAAATTAAGGCTTAAGAGTATAAATGTATAATTTATAGGCAACTTTACGATATATTCTTGCGCCTTTTCATTCAATGAAATGTCACACCAACCCTCAAATCTTAATCTTATTAGCCATATGTATTCTTGTCTCTTATGAGTTCCATAAAACTTTATCATTATGTTCTCCCACAGAGCGATGTGATCAGGAAGCCTCAGGGTCAGATCGAGGTCAACGCCACCAGCAGCATCGCCCGCGGAGAAGGGAAACAGATTCTCCAGGTATTTATCTCTGCTTATAGATTAAAAACGCATATTCCAGGTGTCCACCATCAATTCACATGTCAACACTAATCAAACAGTCTCAAATTCTATTCTCACACTGAAACACAGAAGCACAATTAACAGGGAATACCTTCCTTTTTTCAAGCATTATACTCCTACATGCATACATATATATTTATATATTTCTACAAACCTGTGCCTGTCTTCACCTCCACCTGTGTTATGTTATTGTTGTGTGTAGGTAGTGACGGGGAAGCGTGTTTACTACCTGAAAGCTGACTCTCCCAACCTACTGGAGGAGTGGCTCAAGGTTCTGCTGAGTGTTCTGAGGGTTAAAGCTGCCAGTCCGCTCTTCACCCAGCCTGATATTCGCCCTGGCATGAAGGGACTGCTCATAAAGGTCCAACTACTCAATTACTCACTCTGTTATCACGCTCATCTCTCTGGAGATGCGCTAGTCGTTTGACCCCAGCCTTTATACATCTTGAATATTTGTAAACCAACATGTAGTATCTATAACTGTATTGTCACTGAAATTACTGCAATTTAAAAAATTTGAATATTGTTATATTGCAGGTGAAGCACGGCTACTCAAAGCGTGTTTGGTGTGCCCTGATTGGCAAAACGCTGTACTACTTCCGGAGCCAAGAAGACAAGGTACAGTTCATCATTAAAACCGGGCTAACTCTATTTTACCGGAGTTTATGAATTCTTTATGTCACTACCCACATTAATAATATATTTTTGGGTGATGCAACTAATTTTGAGTATTGAGTCCTAGTTTCCTGAAATTACGAAACTGATTTTTTTCCCAACTATTTCTGTAATTGGCAGAATAATGGTCAAAAACTGTAAATTAATATATTTATTTTTATTTGGCAGCATAGAAGCTCGTGTTTTTTTGTCTTTATTTGTGTTTGTGTATTTGTAGTTCCCACTGGGTCAGATTAAGCTGTGGGAGGCAAGGGTGGAGGAGGTGGACAGGTCCCGGGATTCAGATGATGACCTGAAGGCATGTGGGCGGGGCCTACAGGGAGCTCGTTTCACCATCTCCATCCACCCACAGGAGCAAGGGCCCACCTACCTGCTAATCGAGTCCCGCCATGAAAAGGTTTACGTCGTCACAGCAGCACTGCCACACCACCAGCTTTTCATTATAATTTTTTTTTTAAGGAGAATCAAAAGGAAAGCTAGGCAGTAGCTTCTCCGTAAAGTCTCATTGTTCTCTCTGTAACTGTGTCCAAACATGTCTTTCCTACCATTGTGCGTCTGTAGGACTCGTGGCTGTACCATCTGTCTGTGGCAGCAGGAACCACGGTGGGTAAAGTTGGCACTGAGTTCGAACAGCTGGTGGGAAAGCTCTTCCAGGTGGACGGAGATCCAAGTGAGTGTTCTCTACAAATTATTTTCCACCTTGTTGTGTCTTTGATTCTTTTTGAGGATTTTGTTTTATTGGGGTTTGTTTGGCCTGTCTTGCATCACCACAATCAGAACGTAAAGTATACAAAATTGTCACATCCTGTATGGATCCTATTGGCAAAATTAAACCGCTATTCAACTAGTCAACTATTAAAAGTCTTGGTTGAGTCATATTCTTTTGGGGGGGGATAAAAAGTGATAGAGGAACTTCCCTTTTCCGCAATAATTAAACCCTGAAAAACAAGATGACTCAGTCATTTCTTATTCAGTCTGTAAGACAGTTTTAGTTTA
This sequence comes from Platichthys flesus, assembly GCF_949316205.1. Classification (NCBI taxonomy): domain Eukaryota; kingdom Metazoa; phylum Chordata; class Actinopteri; order Pleuronectiformes; family Pleuronectidae; genus Platichthys; species Platichthys flesus. The sequence continues at coordinate 19,830,422 of NC_084956.1, read as the reverse complement.
TCAGATTGCCTATCCTGATTCTACTTGACATTCACTTTTAACTCTAAACTAAAGTCTTCTGAATCTGATGAGAATACGACTTGTTAGTTTGAATTTTCTGCCTTGGAAGCACTTTGTAATCCCAATTTTCCAAAACTGATAATAAGGTGGTTTAAATCAGTCTCCTCATAGTTTTGAGGTTGTACATATGTATTCTACAACTTGTCTTTGCAATCAAATCTATTGCTAAATCCCCAGTTTTTTATCATTATGGCCAACAATTACAGAGAAAGGACTTGTAGTTGTCATAGTTTTGAGCTCCAGTGGCAGTCAACTGTTGAGAATTGCTCACCTGGAGTGTTGCGTGTGGATCTGTATTTTAGTATTACATTTACATACATAATGTGTCTTTTTCTCTGTTCATTCTTCCTCTTGTGAACACACTGCTTTTCATTGATCCATGTGACTCAGCACCCGTCTCTCTCTCTGTCTCTCTTTCAGACTCTCAGATCTGGAGACATCCCATGCTGTGTTTCAGTAAAGAGGCTCTGTCCTCTCCTCTCACCACGCTGCCCTCACAGGCTCTGCAGACAGAGGCTGTTAAACTCTTCAAGGTAAACACAGGGACACAAGGATGCACTGTATTGATTGAAGCTTTGGCCAGAAATCTCCTAGCAGGCGAATATATTTTTTATAATTTACAGTTTCATTCAGCTTTAATCTGATACAGTGTTTGCATCATATATCACAAGGGCAGATCATCTCTCCTCCTGCGTCTGTCTCATGCATCATCTCCCCTCAGACTTGTCAGCTGTTCATCAATGTGGCCATCGATGCCCCGGCCATCGACTACCACGTCTCGCTAGCCCAGAGCGCCTTGCAGGTGTGTCTCACCCATCCGGCGCTTCAGAACGAGTTTTTCTGCCAGCTCATCAAGCAGACCCGCAGGAGGCAGCCTCCCGGCCACCCAGGACCCCTGCAGGTTTGTTACTCACCACACGGTGTCAGCAGTCGCTCATGATATGTACCAGTTTTTTGGAGGGGGGGGATGCAAGAATGCAATCATCAGGGACTCACTGAGTAAACTGAATATTTAATTTCTTTGTTTTTATAGCATTTCCATCTATATTATGTGGAAAGCTATAACCTTTACTTCAATACAGCACTTTGGAGAGAGATGTCCCTCTTTTGGTTGCATGAATACAAACTGAACTTTAATACATCAAGATCAAGCCCTTGAAAGTTTTCAGTTTTACACTATTAACTCCGATCCACAATGTCGTCATGTGATTTCCCATATTCAATAAGCTGCTACCACCATTAACATCTTCAGTAACATCACCAGCAGAGGGCAGCAAATGACGTTCAGCATGACCTGTAAGTTCCAAAGTGTGATGATGTCACAGCAAACCACAGGATTTACACAACACAGAATGATTCATAGCATAATACAAGCTCCTTTGTGATACTGTATGAATGAGTGACTCAATAACATGATCAAAACTGATGACAACTGTCGCTCACATGCTTTTCTGTGTCATACATGTGAGGTAACACGGTATTTCTGTGTCATTTCTAAGGGCTGGCAGTTTCTGGCCCTGTGCGTCGGACTGTTTCTGCCTCAGCATCCTTTCCTCTGGCTGCTCCAGGTTCACCTCAAAAGACAAGGAGACTCCAGGTGACACCAAACACCCAGCCAGAACATAAAGTGACATAAAATAACTAATTAAAGACGATGTGAAAGATGGAGCCGGGAAGAAACATGTTGTAATTCAGTTAAAAGAGGTGTAGTGATCTGCTGGAGCCAGTTGTTCTGTTCTAGTTTTTTTTAATGATCCAACTGTCATTCCACAATCCTAAAATAATTTTCACTTTCAATTTTAAAACTCCTTCATATTGGCCCACGGTAGTCTGACTCACCGTGCTTTGATTAAACTGAAATGAAGTTATCAGAGTGAAACTTTTAAAACCGTTAACTTGCTTTACTGGTTTCAGCCTCTACTGTGCTACAGCCCAAAATCTGCCTCTCACAAACATGCAAACTATCCCAACCATCACTTATCACAGACTCTTGCTTTACCTGTATTTGACAATTCAGCTGCTAAGTCCATTACATGCCTCTCACTTCCAAACTGAGGGTGTGAAGCTCGAGAGGCTACACTGAAGAGTTGCATAGGTGATTTGGAGGATATATGTGTAACAATGCTTCATTAAATGAAATGTCTAAAACATCTAGTCCTATGTCATATATTGTATTGAGTTATGTTTAAACAATGTTTAAACCCAGAGAAAACACCAATATTAACACGGTACAGTCATTTTGGTAATTTTTTGTAATGTCAGGTAGATCTTGATCTGCACTGGTGGTGAAGACAACAACTCCCATGATCCCTTGCTGCTTTATGACATCATCAATAACTATGTCCTTAGTTACTGTTTGCATGTTTAAACCCCATAGCTGCAGAAGTTACCTTTTGTTTTTTTAATTAAACTATTTTGTCTCCTGTGACTCCCTGAAAATTATACAATTGCAATATGAAATAGCTGAAGAGTAAAGAGTAAATTAACCATAAATTAACATTTACCTCCAAAGTGACAGATCTGATTCAACATGGCTATTAAGTGAACACAGCAGAAATGCTTACATTTGTTTTCATAAATCTATCGTAATCATTATTTGATTCGACTGCTGAATAAGAAGCTCATAATTGTACATGTCATGATGTAGATGCCACTCATCTACCACTGCATCATTGTCTCCCTGTTGTCCTCAGGACTGAGGTGGGTAAGTATGCCATCTACTGCCAGCGGTCCATGGAGCGGACCCAGCAGAAGGGTGAGAGGCAGGGCCGGCCGTCCCGTATGGAGATCCTCTCCATCCTGCTGAGGAACCCCTACCATCACTCGCTGCCATTCAGCGTCCCTGTTCACTTCCTCAACAACACCTACCAGGTACCGATGATACGTCACACAGGATCACACATTATGATTATAACAGAGTGGAGGAGGAAAAGCTAGCTGGTGTCACTTAAGCAACTCCTCAGTTTGAATATTGCTGATACTTTCTTGAATCATATGTCAAAGTCACACCGAGTTTACACATAGGGTGAACTCAGGTCGTCTGGAACGTTGGGTGATGTGGGACACATTAACTCAGTCTGTTTTTTATTCCTTTTTCGACAAAATCTAGTCAACAGAACTTTTAAGTTAGCAGTAAAGTCTTCAGAAACTTGATATTGACAGTGAAGGTCACCATGAACAAGAGTGAGCTGAAATATCTGTGTCACTTCTCAAGGATTTATTTTGAAGAATATTTAATATGAGCAGTTTATGAAAAAGTAGCCAACCTTGCCTTTAATTTTCTTAGGCCAACTTCCATCTGCCTTCCCCGAGTCAGTTCTTAAAAGTCAAGCTGAAATACAATATAATTGTGTGGATATATTTAATACGTTACATTTATTTATTTAATTCCATTTTCGAAAGGTGGTGAGCTTTGATGCTTCAACCACAGTGGACGAGTTCCAATGTCGCCTCAACCAGGACACTGGCATAAGAAAAACAGGGCTGTCTGGTTTCAGCCTGTACACCGATGATCCGACCGGACGAGAGCTGGAACACTGTCTGCAAGGAGGCATTAAGGTCTGATTTAAAGTCATGTGATCTAAGCATGTTTTGTAGGCAAGATGTGTCGCCTCTGTCCTAACATCGTTCCTCATCACAAACCTGTCTTCCTCATGTCTTCTACAGATTTGCGACATTATCTCAAAATGGGAGCAGGCCTGTAAGGAGCAGCACACCGGCAAGTCTGAAAACACCAGGACTGTACGCCTCACCTACAAGAACAGGTAGACACCAACACAACCGGCCTGAGGCTGAAAATCACAATATGTTTACACAGAGCTATGTTAAGACCAGGCATAGCTCCTTATATTTAACCAGGACACTGCTTTGTAGTGTAACAACATCTCATACATGATAGCAGAGAAGATTACCAACCATGGTTCCGGATTTGTTTCCACACATACTGAGAGCCACACAGGGGAACATAGGCTCAACATGAAGGAAGGAAGAACTGATGTAGTACAGTATTAGAGTGTAACTTCCTGTTTTGTGTGGTTGATGGCCAACATTTTACAGAGACCAACATTTTTTGAAGTCCAGCAATCCATTATCTGTATACCCCTTATTCTTTGAGGGTCTCAGGAGAGCTGGATCCAATCCCAGCTACATTAGACGAGAGGCACACCCTAGACAGATCACATGTCCATCACCGGGCCGACAGTCACAGACAAACAACCACCAACCGTCAGATAATATCAGTGGATTTGATTCACTTTGTAGAGACAGCAGCAGGTCTTTTATTCACCGGCTCATTTATTCTAATACATATCAATGCAATGTAGATATATTTCTACTCCAGTAGATTCCAATGGAACTGCAATACTCAAAAAACCTCTGAGTATAATTATGTTGAATCCTTCCATGGTTTCTTCCCCTCAACTTTCCTTGTGTTTCTGTTTTTCTTTTACCATCTCTATCCTTTTCTCTATGTCCCCAGGCTGTATTTCTCTCCCCAGGTCCGGGGGGAGTCAGAGAGGGAGAGGATGCTGCTGGCCTATCAGACCAACGAAGCCATTGTAGCAGGACACTTTCCTGTCAACAAGGAACTGGCTCTGGAAATGGCTGCCCTGCTGGCCCAGGTCTAGAACTTCACTTGCTTCTTACATGTTTTTTTATCACATATAATAAAGCTGCAGTCAAGTTGATCTTTTTAGACCTTAATTTAAAAGCTAATAGTTTTGTTTGTTCAGGTGGAGTTTGGAGATTTTGAGCGTCCCTTCTCTGCTCCTGGCTCAGCACAGACCAAGTCGAACCAAACCCTGAAACAAGTTCTTGAAAGATTTTACCCAAAACACTACCGCAGAGCCACGTCTGAGGAGCAGCTCAGGTACAATGACACACTGGAAACTTCCTAGGATTCAGTCCAAGCACACTTACAACTTTCATGGGTATATAATGAATGTATTTAATTGGCTATCTATCAATACTAGATGCAACCTATATTATACCTATATCAAAGTCTCAGGTAAATTTGAGTTGGTTTACATCAATATTGAAAGATCTGTGTGGTAGATGTTTCCCTTTCAACGCTTAAGAGTCCAAATTGCAAAGCTTGAAAAGGGTTAAAAGGTCATTGGAATCGTGGACAGCTGGCGGTCATCTCACTGTTGGTCCATGCCATGTTTTCTATAAACAGTCTATGGTTCATGCACATAACAAGCTCACATATGACTCACTCACACTCAGAGAGGTCAGAGATGCTATTTAGGTTGAGGTGGAGTTGATCGTCAGTAGGAAGAGGTGAACATACAAGAGGGTAAACACTAGGCTATAAAACACTTTCAGAGAGACAAAGCCAGAAGTGAGGTTCAATCACATGTGGTCACAAGAGAGCCATTCATTTTAATGCCAGGTGTGAACAGACAAACTTACAGCTGACCTCTTGTGATTGGATGTCCCAGGACGGGTGGTAATGTCAAATCGGAGTGGGGACATCGACTGCAAAGGATTTTCAACACAATATGAATTATGATGGCTTTGATTTACTTTGTGGGCATCTGTCCAATTACTTCTCAACTTTCAATATTAATGTATTGTATAATATATAATGATTGTCAAATACTATAGAAATTAAATCTGAAACTTGAATGTAGATCCCATGGTTTTATTCACTAACTGAAAGTGCTGAGTCTCATAGCCTGGAATCAGTTGGACTGACATCAGCTAAAGGTTTCGATTACAGGAGGTCGCTCCCTGGCAGTTAACCCCTTCGTTTCCCGTTCTCAGGCAGCTGCTGCAGCGTCTCTCCGCTCGCTGGGCCTCGCTCAGAGGTCGAAGTTCACCCGAGTGCGTCAGGATCTACTTGACTGTTGCCAGGAAATGGCCTTTCTTTGGTGCCAAACTATTTGAAGCAGAGGTAAGTGTGTGTCCACACGTGTGTATGTGTGAAATGTAATCTCTTGAAAATGTGTAATCTAAATTAAACTGTTATTTTTATCACCAACTCAGACGACATTACAAACTGTTATTATTGCCTCTTGAATTCAAAACATGATACAGCCTTGAACAAATAGAGATTGAACACAAACTAAATAAACACAAATAAAGGATAATAATTGGAACCTTTGCACAGTGTGGGTGTCTCTGATATTTCATCCACTTATCACTAAAGATAAAGTTGAATTAACACTTTACTGAAACTGTTTTCATAATTTCATGTACTCCTCTCATCCTGACTATCTGCTACTCTAAAGCTTGACCTTCCCAAGGTGGTGATTAATAAAGTCTTATCTTATCTTATCTTATCTGATGACTGATCTCATTTTCTCTGTCCGTCTTTGCTTGTAGTCCACTACTCCCTCTCCAGAGCAGGGTGTGCGTGTTTGGCTTGCCGTGCATGAAGATGGTATCAGTATTCTGGAGCACAACTCTATTGTAAGCATCACGCATTATTCCTTCACTTGAGTCTTCCCCTTCTAGCATTATTGGGAAAAGAGACAATATTTATTTGTCACATGCCAAGTCAGTGATTTATTTAAGAAAGTAATATGCATCTAGTTTCCCCTAAATTTGTGATCTTTGTAAAAGACATTTCTTTTTGGTCTGTTGAGTTTATAAAATGCAGCTTGTTTAATAATGTGAGTAGCTGTTTAAATGCAAGTCACTCAAGCTGAATGTTTTGGTGATCCTAGTACCAGATTAGAACATCTTGCTGCCACTTTTATGTGGTTGTCAAACCTCTTTGCTTCCGTGTCCTCAGAAACCGCTGGTGTCGCACCCCTACAAAAACCTGATGACATTTGGAGGCTGCAAGCAGGACTTCATGCTGGTTATGGGCCAGAGCATCGGTGCCAACAGCAGCAAAGACAAACCCACAGAGAAACATCTGTTTGCTATGGACCCCTCTAAGGTTCGTGAGAATTCCACACCTGGGCTGCGTTCAGCCGGGACGAAATTTGACAAATCTTTGTTCAAACACAAATTTATTGAACATGAAAGCATTGCAACAATGACACATGAGAAGGCGTTCTCGTGCAAGACATTTTAGAGGTTAATGACATGGGTTTAAATACATGTTTAATACTGTCACATTTGTAGAGAACTTACGAATCCATTGGGCCCACCGCCTTTATAATAGGGCTGGGTTTATGAACACATGAGTGCAGATTGGACAACAACTCTGACACGACCACCAAACAAGATAAAACATACATTGAAGCCTTTGCACAGCATTTAGGTCAAGTTTATCACATTACCACAATTCGCTGAAGAGTAAATTACAAACGTACATATGGTAGGAGTCATCTCATGAGAGCCTTGAAATGAGAAACAGACAGTAAGATAGACTTGGCCCAATGATAAACTGTGGCGTGTGACAGATATAACCTCTGCTCAATTATCAAAGAAAAAGTTCTTGTGAGGTTAGATGAAAGTGCTCTCTAATACATGTCTAGCACATGATCACAGAGATGACAGTTATTCAGAACATAGGTAGACACCCCAGTGATATTCTAACTCTAATACAGAAAAGTCTCCTTTTTTACAGCATGAACTCAACGCCTTTCAGAACAAACAACATTCCTGGAGTTCTCTTGTCCAAGAAATGTCTCTGAAAGTGAAGCTTACATCAAATTAAGAACCATACAAACCAGGATATCTTGGCCCAGCCAGAACTTTCCTCTCACTTAAATTTCAGCTTTGTCTCCACTGACTGATGCTGACACACAATATAGTGACATGATTCAAGATTCTGCTGCTGTTCCAAATCCACCAAAATCCCCCTAATTATTCACATTTTAAAAGTTTCCTGGCTGAATATTGGAAAGTCTTTTTAACTGATACAACAGTTTGGCATTACTCTTGAACTCACAGGGTCTGATTCAGGATTCAGTTACGCACCCTTCATTACGCGCCCTGCTCACTTAAGTTACATAGTTAAAGAAAGGACATTCAGGGTGAGCAATGGGAACAGAAGCTGCTTTTCTCTCTCCTCTGAGTCAGAGAACTCATTTTGAAGCTGCTATTTTAAGATTTACAAAGGATACATATTGTATCTTTAACATTTGTGTGATGGTACTGTTATTGTGGTGCCTCGTGACCTCATGACTAACTGCACATCATCTGATCTATTTAGTTCCGTTAACAGTTTGACAGACTGAGGAACTACTGAGTCCCGGGAACTGACCTGGTCCAACCAGAGAAACTCGGAAACCAACCATAATAAAGATATATTTATTTCACCCATAAGTGGAAACAAACACTCATGTGCTTTTTGTGTTGCTTGGTCAACAGATCAGAGAAATCACCCTCCTCATCTCCAGTTACATCAACAGTGCTCACCAGCTGAAGACCGCTGCCCACCACCTCTCTGCCCCAGCTCTCATGGTGGCCCAGCCCATCAGCCTGAAGTGCAAAGAGCTGAGGAGACAATCTCCACCAGCGCTGGGACGTCCCAGCAAGGCCCCTACGCTGCTCTGATCTCCCTGAGACCCAATCAGTGTCCTTTTACCTTGTTTAAACTTTGAAAAGGAAGGACAAATTTGTCAGCAGGACTAATTCCAGTGTCCTTCTCGTCTGTATATTTGTCTCACTGGGACAAATTAATTTCTGGTTTAATGCTATCTCCTTAAACCACGAGTGCTCCATCCAGATGAAGCTAAAACTGGCCTCCTTTCTCTGTTTGGTATAATTTGATATCAGACACCGGCTCAGGTTGCAGCACTTCACTGATATCCTCACACAGGATTATTGTGCGTCCACGTCCTCCAGTTTTAAGCTGTAACCTTCAGAAAGGTTATTCTGTTTCTCACAGATCAAATTATCAGATGTGGGCTTAAACTGGAGCTTTGAGCTTCAAACTAAGATACAAGGGTGTTTAGGAACAAATAAGAAGCTTTGCTTTGCATTCCCCAGGGACATTTCCTTATTTTGTCTCCCTGATGAGGGTGTTGCTTTCATGTTCCGTCTCCAAAGAGAGAAGTCAACAGCATTTATTGACAGACTGACGTCGCTTCTGATACGTCTCATTAATCTGAGCTGTCTGGTACTTTTCCTTTGGTAAAGACTCTGTTTGATGTTATCATTTGCATTCCCGACTTTAAAAGTGTCACACAATCGTCATAGAAGAGGTGAAGATGAGGGTTGTTTTTGTATTTTTTGTCTAGGGCACGGTAACTCTGCCAGGGATTAAAAGTCTTACAGTGTTGTGGTATACTGAAGCAAACTGAACAATATGATGAAAGATGAGGCAATAACAGGTAACCAGCTGCAGCACAGACAAACTGCCATGAAATTGAAAGAGCTCTGTGTATCGGCTGTGAGGCAACATGTGTGCTAGTTGAGAATGACTGGACGTTGTGGGAGACCAGTGTGAACCCTGTGTGTTCTTAGTTACTGAATAGCCAGGAGAGCTGTGAAACTTTAATCCTTCACTCAGAGTCAGCACAACGCTTCCACGTGATTACGGCATGAAGAGAACTAATGTCTGCGTTTTTGTACAATGGCTTTGAGGAAGATGGCTAGAGGATGTGACAAACTCTTGAGAGAATAAGTGGATGAAAAATGTATGGTGGTTTAAAAAAGAACAGGGATGTTTACCTGGCGGGATTGTGAAGGTGTTATCATGAAGCAACAGGATCAGATATAGTGACCCATTCACTTAAACTGGAAAAACAGGATTTCTTTTCTGAGGTTAAAAAAATGATTCCCCTCAGCCAGTGTTGTCTCACACCTTAATATACGGCGAGATTTGTCAGGTGTTATATTTATTTGTCATATGAAGTACATTGTATTTAAATCATCCTTGGAATAAGTCTCATAATTATTGTACAATGTAATGTTGGAATAAACTGAACTGGAGCAGACAAGGTGACGTTTTTTTCCAGACACCTGCTCTTGTTTTACTCATTTACATGATACACCGTGCCCTCTGGATAAACAGAAACCATAGAATGCTCAGACACTCAATTCTTCCAACTTATCACTTCCTCTAAGGCCCAGTCCGACAGAGGCTGCCCTGCCGCATCCTCATTGGTGGAGCGTTACTGACATGCTGATACCTGCTGCAGGTGCCCGACTGCAACTGACACACCCTCATTCCTGTCGTCTTTCACAGAGGACAGAGAGAGAGAGAGATAGAGCTGGGTGGGGGGAGGGAGGATATATGATACCTAACCTGCCTGAACTAGTTAGACATACTTTTGTCCTGGTGTCGCCATGGAGACGACGTGGGGAGGGATCAATTCGGGAGGGGCGAAATGGAACTAGGAAACAGGTGCCTGTAACAAAAGGAATGATTAAACCTCAAAAAGAGGAAGTCATACTAGTGATTTGTATGTAAAAAACAGGTCAACAGGAAGTAGATAGGATTCATTGTGGAACGGTTTTATTGTCGTTGTTACTTTTGGGCTACTGCATCTTTGAGTACTTCGCTGTGACAACACAAGGTTAAACAGGGACTCCCTCCTGAGCTGCTGCCTTCAGGTAGAGAGCGTAAACACCGACCACTGTGAGCATGTTGTGACAGGACACACAAAGAATTTCCCTTCAGCAGTTTCAACTGAGCTTCTTCACAGTGCAACAAAACACCACAAACTTCCCACCTCGCACTCTTGTCGCTTTGTTCAATCAAGACAATTTCTGCCGGACTTCTGACTTCTCGGCCGACTTGTGGATAAAGGGCTCGTGCAGTGAGGCTTTGAACTCAAGCTTCTCTCGGTATTTGTTATGTACATATCGTGCCTGTTTTGAATGAGTGAGGCGGAACCTGACTGACAGGTTGGACACAAACAGTTTCGGAGCTACAGGTAGAAATGACTAAGCAGCCTACGCTGAAGTCAGGTCATAAAAATGCCACAGAACTCAAAGAGTCTCTGCTCGAAAGAGTGTTACGCTGTAAGTGCCAAGATCCATCATTGAATTCATCCTGATCTGCAGGTGTATTCTCTTCCTATAATCATAAGTCAAGCTATTAAGTTCCCCTCAAAGAAGAAACATTTCAAACCAGGACAGTGATGGATACAAAAAAAAGAAAAGCCTTCCGCACCCATTTCAAACCAGAGTACAAAACCCCCAATCAGAGCTGCTCCGAGTAAACAAAAGGCTTAGTGCAATTCACCTTTGTCAAAGCAGCCATCTTATACGTCTGAGAGGAGGAGAGGTTTGAGGGAAACTTCTGTGTACTGTAATCATTTAAGCACACCAAGTGTTTAATGGCGACTTTATGTATCAGGTTTAAGTATCAGGGAGGAATTTCACAGGTTAGTGATTCTGATGTTACGGCTAAAAGCTCAACATGCTAATAAGAGCCTGCAGCAGCTTCCTGCAGCCTGTTCCCTTCCCCCATACACTCCCACTGCATTTAAAAAAAAGGCACAAAGTCCACTGACACACCTGTGTCATGAAAAGAAGCCTGCACGAAATCAAGTGTCTTTAAAACATATTTTATTAAAAACAATCCATCAAACACACATTAGTAAGAAAGAATCTGTACAATCTATGATATGGAAATTAAACCGATCAACACGTTCTAACATTAAAATGTGGCATGTGCCAAGCGTATTTTTAAAAAGAACAGGTATTTATGGCATGTAGATTGGATGACAAGTTCAACATTTTACACAATTTATAAATAAATGGCGATACCGGTATTGCCAACGACGACATTGACAAACAGCAAGTTGATCCATCTGCATTCCTCAAGTAAAAATGGTGAAAAGGGCACAATCCCACTGCAAAGGACGTCCATCCAAAAAGCTGATGTACAAAGCGGACTCTTCAAAAGTCTGCCGCTGCCATGAAGAGATTACATGGGGTCCATCTCTCTTTGCTGCAAGGAGGGAGCAGAGGATAAAAGGGACATTAAACTGCAGTTCTGTGGCGCAACAAGGGACTTTTACACGAATTAACATGCAACATTATGAAGTTCCAGGACATTCATCTCACCTGAGTCTTGTTGTACTGCTGGCTCTGGCGCCTTCTGACAAAGAACTGCAAAGAAAAAGAAAAATCAGGATACATTGTCCAACAGTCTGCTGTATCGACACCGTGCTTCAAAACTGAAGAGACAAAAGAAAAGTTCACTCACCAGGATCAGCAGGCCGGCAACCACAGCCAGCACCACCACCACGATGACGGCAATGATCCCGCCCGACAGGTGCTTCATGGTGAAGGTCGGGGCCTCCTCGTCCACGTAGTACACCAGAATGTTCTCCATCTCCAGTTTCTGGCCATCCACGACGGGCTCAAACTTCTCCTGGCTCTTGAACAGTGGCAGCACTTTCACCTGCAGGAGGAGAGAAGAAGCAACAGTGTGAGTTTTAACAGTTAAAACCTTGTGAGGAATTGCAAAATACACACTCAGTGTAAAGCTTCGACATACGTCTTTCTCCATGTAATAGGCCATCTGGGCCAGGTCAGGCTGGGCAACCCCCTTCTCCTTCTTCACATCCACCACAATCAAGCGGGCGTCAGCGTCATACTACATGACAGAAAGGATTGTTAGTGTTGATCCTGTGATGCTCTCCTGAACGAAAGTCACTGTATAGAAATGTGAGGCAGTAAACCTCCTGGAAATATCACTCACCTGGATTTCGTCCACCAGCGTCTTGTCGAAGTTCTTGTAACGCATGTTAATGGCGTCCGCAATGGCACTGTATCGAAAAAAACAAGGTTACAATGAGAAAAGACTTTAGTTGTACGTTTGTATTTCAATGGGGGGGGGGGGGGGCTGTCAAATACACTTACGCCTTCAACTTGACAGCATCAACTGGTTTTGGGACATCCTTGTGAGTCAGCTGAAGACGAACCCAGCTGAGAGGAGATAAAACAATTCAGTGTTGAACATTTAAACATTTCATTCCAACACGTGATCCACACCGACGAGGAGGAGGAGGAGGTTACTCACTAGGTCTCCACCAGCTTTTCACACTTGAGGTTCTTGTCTCCCTTGTCAGTTCGCCGCACGCCAGCGCTGTTGACGCACCAGCACTCCTCGGTGTTGTTGCACTGCCTGGCCTTGAATTTGCCGTCGTTCTCGCAATCCGGGTCGTAGATGCCGTCGTTGTCCACGAAGGCGGTCTCGACTGGCTTTCCTCCCAGCGTACGCGTGTCCAGGCCCTTACTGGCACGGTAACTCTCGGCCTTCATCAGGAAACACTTAGGGATCACTAAAAAAAAAAATTGAGGGGGGGAGGGGGGACGCATGAGAAGGTATCACCAACAACAACAAAAACAATAAAGAGTGGTGCTGTGTGAGGCAAAGCATGCCTTTGACCTCATTAATACTTACATGAAGTGCATTCCAGTGTCTGCTTTTCGCCTGCGCCGACCAAGACGTAACACTTACACGGAGTTCCATCGCAGGTGGCCCACTTCATAGTTTCACATGTACCTGAGCACAAAGAACCGGGGTTAAAATTCACACCTACACACAATCAACACAAAACAAACATCATGTCGGCCTCAAGGAAGCTTCAGTTACTTTATCCGGTGATTTGAATTAACGACACAATATGTCACATAAATGGACAAAGGGCCTCTGGGAGGTTTTGTCAAAAGTATTAAAGAAGGGAACTGATGCAGCTTGTATAGTGCTGTGGTGTACACAGGCCTATAAACACCAGTGCAGCAGGTAGACAAGCAGGTTTACTGAGCACCTGGGCGTTGGTTTCCACACACACACACACTTCCTCAAAGAGCGGGCAGATCCTCCCCACCCCCACTCAACGATACCAACTGCGTCCCTCAGATAAACCGACTGGAATCCCACTTTCATCCATTTAAACTCGACCATTAAGTCACTTCCCACCACGGACTGGCACGCCGGGGTCAGCGAGGAAATGAAATGTTAACTGAGATTTTAAAATGTCACCTAATTATTCCCGCCTGTAACACAACCTGCTGTAGCCCCGCACTGTTTTTTTCAAGTGTAATTGATCAAACTACTCACAGCTCTGGGCAGAGGCGCCCGCCGCCATGGCCGCCAGCACCAGCACGATCCACATCTTCATGATGGACTTTTCAAAAGCAACGCAAACCTTCTCAGCAAAGTGTTGAACAAGTGTCCCTGTGTGCTCCTCCTTGTCGGTCCGCCGTCCACTGAGTACTGAACCTCACACACACGGGGCTTCCTGTGTCTGAGCCGCAGGTGTGTCCCCGTCCAACCTGTTTGGACAGAAACTCGAGCACGAGCGCGCACGCACACGGGAGAAGAGCTGAGCAGCAGGGGGACGTTGGGTTAATGCGCGTCTCCGTCTAGTTCCGGGTGTTTTGATAGAACTGATGCAGACCGTGAAGGTGAGGTCACTTTATATCCCCTGTACCTGCACACGCATGACGTCAGGAGGGGGCGGAGATTCAGGCGCACCTATTCCCCGGTGTGACCGTATTTGGTCGCGCCCCCCTCCCTCTCATGGTTTTGTTTTTCTTTCTGCTAGATTTCCGAGAAACTCGAAGATGCATTCTATGAATTGATTCATGACTAAAACTGGTTAATATTAGGGTTCTTTAGTTTCTCCAGCAAATCAAATCTCAAAACCATGACACAGAGTTTGGTAAAAACGAGCTGCTGTAGTCAATGAATGTTCACCAAATTCCAAAGACTACTTTGGCAAACAGTTAACAGTCTAAACTTATTTATTAATGATTTAAGGCCAATTCAGTAGCAGTTGCTTTTGTCTGTCCTTCCTTCATTCTTCCTCCGGGAAATTATCTGGAAAACACTCTGTTAATCAATGTATTTCTATTGTGACTGATCTCTATACTTTAGTGTGAGTTAAAAAGGTGAAAAAGATTTAGCTTATCTTCCAACTGATCTTTAAATTCAATAAATCACTTATACATTTCTGCAAGATTTTAATCATCGTGTGGATGTGCATGTGTAAACGCTGCCATTTATTATATTGTTCTATTTCCATACACATGTTTTTTTTGACACAATCTCTCAAACTTTGTGTTACATTCAAACCACTTTGTCCAAAACTGTGTCCTTGTTCATATTTCAGTTCAAATATCCCAATGTGTTGATTAGAAACACAGAAACTAAGTCTGAACATGTTTGTTGTTTACTATAAACTGAGGAGCATTGTGTTATGATGACATCATGTGTCCGAGCAGGTATCTAACACGACTGAAACCAGAGGTTGAGAAAACATCTCTCAGGTGTGTCACGTTCAACTGGATGAGTCACAGCCTCAGGTCTCAGCGAGATTATGTGTTTGTGAAATATTCTCACCAGCAGTGATGTGGATTCTGTAGTCTGATTCATTGGACAAAGTAAGTCAATAATGAAACTTGTAAAATACAGAAAATGGAAGAGGTGACATTCAGCAGAAGGGACCCGATGAAAAAACTGAATTTGTTTTTAAATTTGCTGTTTTGCTAAATGTCAGAGTAATTTAAAAAATGTGGACCAAAATACCAACACAAAGGATTTTATGATAAGCATGCATCTAAGCATGTGACTAAATGAAGGTAACATACTTGAAATGTTTTCTTGGAGCATCTGTTCTGAAAATCCCAACAATTTACATTGAAACTTGAATATTTTTCCTACATTCTAAGTTAATTGAGTCTAATTTTTCTCAAATACATTTTTTTTTGTCTTATAGATGAAAAATGTCGGCACACATATCTCCAACATCATATGCAAACTGCGATAATAACATTTGCAGTTCCCTGAAATAATTAAGATCTTCCTCATTTGACCTTTTTAAATCACATTTACACATTGTGTTATTTGGATTCTGATGTAAGAGGTGAAAATCTACTACATGATTCAAAGCGTGTGTAGGATTTTGTATTTTCAGCCAAGGAGAAATGAACAGATTCATTTTTCTTTATTCAGTTTATTTGATTCACAAGCAAAAATATCATTTTCACCTACGTCACTTCATGAATCTGCAATAAATGGCCAAGTCACAAATCTCAAGTAAGAAAAATAATGAATCATGCAGTAATCACAGTCACAAGTCACTTAAATCATCTGCGGTAAAATATTAAGGTAATCAGCCACCTTCATGACGTGATTATTAGTTACCTGAGTCCATTACTGTCGGATCAGAGTTTCTATAAAAAATGGTGTAGATGGTTGCGGGTGGGGTTGTTGTGAAGAATTGTCATGGTTTATTTAGACATGTTCATACATACTTCTTGATTTTTGTATTTCTCTGACAAATCAAACCTCAAAACCAGAAATTATCCAATTAGGATAAGCTGCTATTCTGTCAGGCTGAGAATAAATGTTCATCATACTCTTAAGACGTAAGCAGACAGGTTCCATAATGACACCTTTTCTCTAGTACGATTATTAGAGGATCTCATGAAAGAGTGTGAAATTTATATTCATGTGCCTATGAGGACAGATCCGTCGTATAAATGTAGAATCACGTCTGGGTGCCTCCTACCATCTTGTATTACTGCAGGGGCACTTGTGTTGAGAAGTGGTGAGGGACACGTTTGGCTGAAGGAACAGTGGAATGGAGGACCCGATCGCAGGCTGGTGTAATGAATCAACTTGAATTGAGAGATGAGGCCCAGGCTCAAACAGAAAGACAGGCAGACACACAGGTGAGAGCAGACAACAGATACCTACAGACAGGAAGAAGTTACAGGAGTCATAACCATGCAGAGCACAAAGAGAGACACACAGAGACAGGAGATGATGTGGCAGCTGACTGGTGAAACAGGGCTGCAACAAATGCCAGGAAGAAGATGAGCGAAATGAGGAACAGGTTAGCAGGTGCATCCGGACCATCTAGTGGACAGGTGGAGTATGATAGGAGGTTGGTAAACAGGGCAGAGACAGAAACCATGACATTGGCTGTTGCTGAATTGTCTCTTTTCTTCAGCAAATAAAACGTTGGATCCAATCACTTGGTCAATCACATTGATTATGCCATGATTATGTTTCCTCATGTATGTCTAGTATCAAAGTTACTTTGTTTCTTGAGTCCTTCATATCTTTCTTTGGTCAAGGAAAAGGGCCAGGAAAGGACACAGGATTTGTACTTTACACTGTGTTACAACTTTTAAAAGCTTAACAACAGAGAATTTATCAAAGAGAACATTTCAGAATTGTAGAAGGAATTTCTGTCTTCTTTTTTTGAAGGTGCTAGTTAAATTTCACTGACGTGAATATAGACTGAATAAAAAAGTATTCCTTGTAATGAGCCAGAATGGCTTCCATATTTTTGTGATGTCACAAGTAGTCACTGACCTCAGTCATGGCCCAAGCATAGCTCACCTGGAGCCACTGTGTGTTTGTTTCAACTTTATTATTGACAACACTCCAAGTGGTCTAGCAAGGAATACAACTCAACTTATTGAGGAAACATTGCACAATCGTTATATATCAGGAAGGAAGCCAGTTGTTACTTCAGAAGAGATTTGAAGGGGAATGTTCTTCTGCTCCCACTCAAGTAAATATTATGTAATAGGCCTATTTCACTAATGTGACAATATTGCTTTAATTGTTCAATCAGATACACCCTGTAGCTGTCACTGCTAATCCCACTTTTAACCTGAGGGAGGACGTAGGAGGACAAACTGATTCTTCTGCTCAGACAAAGAGAAGCCTAACTGGGAAATAGAAACATGCAAAACCAACAATGTTTGCTGCTTTCATGGTTAGCACCTCCCTGAAAACAAAGCAGAACAAAACTGCGCTCATTACAGCCACAGACTGATCAGCAATATAAACAGATCATAATACTTATGACCTATTATCAAGTCTAAAAAAGGTCAACAGTTACACATGCCCAAGTGATCACATACGTAAATCTTAAATGAAAAGAGTTTTCCCACTCTTCCCAATAGTGGACGGAGATCATAAACTTATTCATGGCCGCCTTATCTGTGCAGTAGCTGCTGCCAGTTTATTACTGAATGTCATAAACTGCATTGCACTTTGTGGCAGGTCCACGATGAGACTGCTTGAAAAGCTACAAGGAACAGATCAAATCTAAAGTTAGATCATAAAATATTCCCTCAAATAACAGCAGAACTAGATCACATATTTAGCATGACTGAGTTTTAGGGCCATATTGAAAAGAAATCTGAAAAAAGAATTATGTCATAATTTTATAAGATTAAAGGTTGTATTTTAAGGACAAAGATATCCTAATTTTACAAGAGAAAGACAAGTATTTGTTATGAAATAAGCAGCAAGGAGAGCTCGTGCTTACCAGAGTTCAACTTCTGCTCTTGTTGTTTTATGCCCGATTGTTGTTTTATATCCAATTCACCAACCGCATTTTCCTGCATGTGTAAATATACTTGGCAATTAAACAAATTCTGATTCTGATTCTGATTGATTATCAATATAACAGATTCACAGTTGCGCACAGTTGACCACTGTCAAACATTTCCTCCTCCACATAAGAGGAACTTTCCTCCATGTCTGTGCAGTTCTTCCTTCAGAATAGACAACTTCTTGCACAATATTACAGGGTCCTGATACTTAGGAGAATGTGGTGCTGATGTGCCAAAAGATCAAGTGTTCAATTAGTTATGAAACCTTTACTAAAGTATAACTTAACAAGATGTTCATTACTAATTTTAGCACAAGCCGCAGGCTGATCTTCTAATAATCCGGATATAACACATACCCTAACATTAGGCTTCTTTTTCTTGTAGTATTATTTTATTTTGTTATTTGTTTGTTGTTTTTCCATACAAATAGCCCTAATACTCCATTGTATTTAAGGTATTTCCAATCAAATAACAATTTGCCTCATTGGGCCTAGCAATGAGCAACATCCTTTTTCCTTAACCCTCAATAAGAGTGAGGAAAACAGAGTCACAGAAGTGCAATAGATGTGGTGTGTAACAGTGCACATTAACAAATTAACAATATTGAAAACATTCATGAACATTTTTTTTTTTTGGCATTCATGTTATTAATGGATGAATGGCATTTACCAGGAAATACTATTATACTATTCATAGTACATAATGTAGGAGTCAGTCAGTTCAGTAAGCATGGACTGATGTTTTACCAAATAAATAAAACAGAAATAAAGATTTGCTGCTTTTATAGCTTTTAATGAAATGGGTCTAAATGGTTTGATTAAACTATTCTACTGGTGTCACTGGTGATTGTAATATGATCCACATGTTTGTAATGTACTTATTTTCTAGAAACTGATATCAAACACAATAAAAATCATAGAGTTGAATACCAGGTAGCTCCAAATCTCTTTCTCCGCAGATAAACAGGTGTATGAAAGACATTTGGGTGTCACTTCTTCTTGTCGACTGTGAAGAGGACAAATGAGGGCCTTAGGGGAGAGGTCCATTTATTGTGTGAGAGCTGACACATAAGCAGGGGAATATGGGTGTTCCCCTTCCCAGAGGTTTAAGATGTCAGGGCAGTGCATGGTATGGTGAGGTGGGCCTTTGTCCTTCGTCCCAGGGGTGGAGGAATCAAGACAGAGGTGGAGAAGATGGAAAAGGAAGTTGCTGCCTGTCGACAGTGGTTCCACTCTGCGGAAGAAAGACGAAGAGAAGGAGAGAGTTCCAGAAGAGGGGAGTCCATATTTCTTCCCCAAGAAAGACTCAAAGCCCACGAGGGGACGAGGAAATATGCGGTAAGTGAAAATCTCTGCTTCTGAACGTTTCTTTTTACATCTTTCTTGTTTATGTTATTGGTAGGATTGGCCAAATATGGCTCATTATAGCTCATTTGCGAAGTTAACATTACACATTTAATGTGACCCTGAACACAGACGATCCATTTATAAGATTAAATATAAAGGTTTAATAATTATTTAATAATAATAATAAACAAAAGAAAACAACATTAATACATTGTGATATTTTTCCTTTGGACTATCAATTTATGTATGTAATTGTTAATTTATTGTGTCACTGTCTGCTTGCTGTATTTACAAATGCATTTTATTTATCTAATTACTTAGTGGTCATTTCTCTTTCTCATGCCAAATAATTACAAATGTTTAATGTGTCAAAGTGGTACCTGATATGTAGATACAGATGAAAAATATATATAAACAAACAAATATAAGGAATAAAACAGCAGTAAAGTAAAACACAAAACACAAAACAATGATTAAGATGGTTAGTTACATTATACAGTAAAAAAGACCCTTTTAAAGTAAGTAATAAACAAACTCAGAGCAAGGTTGTCAGCCTTTAAGCTGCGCTAACCAGCTGCTGGTTGAACATTCCTATTTAATGGAGAGGTATGAGAATTCTTCTCATAATAAAAAGTGAATAAGCACATTTCCAAAAATCGGTATCAGCAGACATTTTAGAGAAAATAGAGCTGTACAATCAAATTGTAGTTGTAATAAAAAGCTGAAAGTAAGACAGTTGACCTTTCAGACTTCCAGTGCACTGAGCCAGTAACCATTTGCTCACATTTCACATGACTATACATGTTACAAATGGGAATGGAGATTATGGGCGGCTGTCATACATATGTCTTTGTCCCAGTTCCACTTCCTCAGGGAGGCTCAGTGCAATTCAAAGTAGACAGTCCTGCATGTATGTAATGGAATTCTGCCTCAGCACTCTCACTGAGAGAATTTATCAATCACCTTCCCTTGAGACACAGACAATAGCATTGTTTAGCCTGGAGTGACAATGGACATATAGATTGTATTTCAATCAGAACAAACATGGACTATTATCAGTATTTTAGTGATTGTAACAATTCGGCTCAACTGAATCGCTGAGCCAGATGGACAAAGGGATGGGACCTGTAGACATTTTAAACCAGAGCCTCAACTGTGCAGTTTGAACATGATATCAACACAATCATGGTGGGCGGGCTAGACACACCATCTTTGTGTAGATAGCCTATCATGTTCAAACTGCACAGTTTGGATTAATGTGAGGTTGAATACAAACATGTACCTCAAGGAATAAAAGACCCACAGGTACTCTGGGATATTTTTCATTCATCTTGACATGAGGAAATACATTTTGAGGAATTTACCAAAGAAACTACATAGAATTTTTTTTTTATTCCAGAATCTATTTCATACACAGTCTATAAAGTCGAGACAATTATTCCTACTTTGAAATGAAAAAATACTATTCACATGAAACTTTCTCTAAAAGGAATGAATTGCAGTGCTGGATAAGCCAGAGCAGAGTGATTGTAATTACGAGTTTGAGTGTTGTGTTAGGATAAGACAGGTTTACCTGTGCTACACTAACTGTAACAATAGACACCCCACCATTGTTCCAGTGGGATGAAGGTAGGCTCTAAGTACAGTAAGCAAAGTAACCCACACTCTACAATTAGGTCAAATCAGAACTTTACACAAATCAACTACAACATAAACTGGTAAGAGCTTTAATGTTGTGGCTTATTGGTGTGAATCCATTGCTTGTGTTAATTCTGAGTTCTAGTTAAATTCTCCCCCGAACTTTTTTCAATGGCTTCATGGCTGTATATTGATGACATGCCAGACTGAAACTATATATCTTTAATTGAAAACTCCAAACAAACACTAAGGGACGAAACTCATGTCTCCTTAAATTAACACTGACATAATGTTTTAGTATTTGTTCAGTATCATTCTACTACAGCTGAATATACAGCAAATCACAGTATTCAATATTACTCAAAAGGGTAATGGCCAATTCTCATGAAATTCTTTCCTTCACCCTGACAGGTTTCCAATCCTGTGGCTGATAAGTCTAGTTGCAGTGCTGGAACACTGCAGTGCAGGTATCTTCAGTTAAACAATCAATACTGTTTTTAATTAATATAAAGGCAGAAGAAACCAAATAACATATACTACTTTAACATTTTAAAATTTGTTGAAAGATTTATATTCCATACTATCTTGTCTTATCCTGTTTTATTGCAGTTGCTGACCTGAAGGACTGCGAGGCAGCAGGCAGCAAGTGCCACCCTAAGGCCGAGTGTCTGAAGGCCAGCAACAACTTCACCTGTGTGTGCAACATGGGCTACCAGGGCAATGGTATCCTGTGTAATGACATTGATGAATGTCTCAGCGGTCTGCATGGGTGTCATACAAAGGCCCGCTGCAGCAACACTCTGGGCAGCTACAGCTGTGTCTGCATCAGTGGATATGTCGGAGATGGTACCAACTGCCAGGACATCGACGAGTGCCAAATAGAAAATGGAGGATGTCATGCCAATGCTCTCTGCACTAACTTCGAGGGAGGGCGACAGTGCCAGTGTAAAGTTGGCTTCGAGGGCAACGGCTTCCAGTGTACGGATAATAATGAATGCACTAACTCAAGGACCTGCCATTGGAATGCCACATGCACCAACAACCCGGGGTCCTATGCTTGCACCTGTAATGTTGGCTATAAGGGCAATGGAAACTACCTGTGTCTTGACATAGATGAATGTTCAGAGAGTCCTTACGTTTGTCCTTCCACTCTTGGCTACAAAGGTTGTAAAAATCTACCTGGCACTTACTACTGCACATGCAGCAATGGCTTTGAAAGTAATGAGAAAAACTGTGTGGACATTGACGAATGTGCCAGTAACATCTGCAGTCTATATGCAGACTGTACAAACAGCATAGGGTCATATCGGTGTATCTGTAACAGCGGTTTTGTCGGAAATGGGCTGACTTGCGCTGACATAAATGAATGCAATGGAAACAATCCATGTGATCCCAAAGCTACCTGCATCAACAGGCTGGGAACTTATGACTGTGTCTGTCTAGCAGGCTACATTGGAGATGGACGACTGTGTGAGGATATTAATGAGTGTGCAACCTCCAACATCTGCCCTTCTATCACTACCTGTGTCAACACTGGTGGATCATATTTCTGCGACTGTGGCGGTGGCTTCATCTTCAACGACTCCAAGTGCCTTGATGTGGATGAGTGTGCGTTGGGCCGATGCAGTCCCTATGCAAACTGCATTAATTCCCCCGGCTCCTTCTCTTGTGAGTGCAAAGCAGGGTACAGAGGAGATGGCTTGACCTGCGTTGATGTGGATGAATGCTCGTTGGCTAGGCAGTGCCACTCAAATGCCCTTTGCAAGAACCTTCCTGGCTCCTACAACTGCACTTGCAAAGTGGGATATTTTGGCGACGGGGCGATCCAGTGCAATGACGTGAATGAGTGTCTGTTGGATAATGGAGGTTGCAGAAACAAGGCTACATGTAACAACAACCTGGGTTCCTTCTCTTGCCAGTGCCTGACAGGTTTTGTTTTGGTTAACCGGACTCTTTGTCAGGATATAAATGAGTGCAAAGAACAGAAGAATCCATGTGGGGTGAATGAAGAGTGTAAGAACATTGATGGATCATATGAGTGCCCCTGCCGTGTTGGTTACTATCGTCCTGCCAACAACATGGAATGTGTTGATATGGATGAATGCAAAGACAAGCCTTGCCATGTCAATGCCACATGCCTTAATAACATTGGGTCACACATTTGTACCTGCAAGCGAGGTTTTGTAGGAAATGGCACCCAGTGTAAGGATATTGATGAGTGTTCTATGGTGGGTACATGCCACCCACGGGCACTATGTACCAACATAATAGGAGGCTTCTTCTGCTCTTGTCAGCAGGGTTTCAATGGTGACGGCTTCTCCTGTCAGGATGTGGACGATTGCACCCTTTCTGATACCATCTGTCCAGCCTTCTCAAAGTGTATCAACTCCCCCGGTGGTCATGTCTGCTCATGTTTGAATGGTACAGTGGCCTTCAATGACACCTGTGTGCCACCAAGTCCATTGTGTGACCCTGCCTGCCACAATTATGGTCTGTGCCACCAGTCACCCACTGGACATCAGTGTGTTTGTGACCTGGGCTATGTGGGTGATGGGCTGACGTGTTCAGACATAGATGAGTGCCAGAGGGAAAACATTTGTCCAGAAAATGAAACTAAGTGTGTGAATATCCCTGGATCCTTTTCCTGTGTCTGCAAGAATGGCTACACCCTCATTGGAGCACGATGTGTCGGTAAAATACATTTCTGTTATTCCTATTTTCAAATTAATGTGTTAATGTCATTAAGTTTCCAAACATGTAAAAACTGACATGACTGAACCATGATAATGAGGATACCTCTTTTATAATCTTTTTCCTTTCTGTCCATAGCCACCAAACTTAGACATTTGTTTAACATCACTTCAAAGTAAAAATCCATCTGTAAATATTTAATTAGGCAGCCCACAGAAATCATTAACTCTTCTACTTGACGACACGCTGCTAAAACTAACGACATCCCTCTCCTTCTCCCTCCCTCTCCATTTGTCCATCACCTTGCTAGATGTGAACGAGTGTGAGACAGGGCAGCAGGAGTGTAGCGAGTTTGCCCAGTGTGTCAACACAATTGGCAGCTATTCCTGCGTCTGTCTGAGCGGCTTCACAGGTGACGGAAGGAACTGCTCTGGTAAGCATCAAATTCTAATAGTTAACATTTATAATGCCAATTGTGTTTTTGACCCAATAAGTGCACTCTCGGCTGAGCTTTCTTTTAGCAACATTTGGGGCTGTTACCCTGACACTTTCCCATTTTGGATAAATTATAGACTTTGATGAGTGCCAAATCCAAAATGGGGGATGCCATCCGGTTGCCAGCTGCACTAACACACGTGGATCTTTCTACTGTGCCTGTCCACCTGGCATGGAGGGCACTGGCTTTGACTGCCAGGATGTGAACGAGTGTGACCAGAACTCCTCCCTGCAACACAACTGCAGTGACCAGGCTTTGTGTCTCAATTCAAACGGCTCCTACATCTGCCAGTGCCAGGATGGATACCATGGTGATGGCTTTGTTTGTGAAGATGTGGATGAATGTCAGCTGAATACAACCTGTAGCCCGAACATGAGGTGCAGCAACACCCTTGGCTCCTTCACATGTACATGTGTTTTGGGCTTGGTGTACAACAATGGCACGTGCGTAAGTGAAGATAATTGCCTGAATGCTAGTAGCGCCTGCCACCACCGTGCCGAGTGTGACCCATACCAGGGTTCCTTCTATTGTAGGTGCAAAGATGGTTATGAAGGAAGTGGCACCGACTGCAGGGATGTAAACGAATGTGACCGTTTGCCAGGGGAAGCCTGCCTTGCCTTCTCCCACTGCTTCAACACTGACGGTTCCTTTATCTGTGACTGCTGGGAAGGCTTTGAAAACAATGGGACACACTGTCAGGACATAGATGAATGTGTGACAGGGAACTACACCTGCCCTGAAAACAGTGCTTGTAATAATGTGGATGGGAGCTATGAATGTCCCTGTGACCCAGGTTTCTCAAGCAACAGCTCCTTGTGTTTGGACATAGATGAATGCATCCTTGGCCTTATCCAGTGCCCTAATTTCTCCAGCTGTATTAATACTGTTGGATTTTCTGTCTGTGAGTGCTGGGAAGGTTACCAAGGCAACAACACCGACTGTGAGGATATGGATGAGTGCTTAGACAATTCCACCTGCCATGAGCATAGCACATGCATCAACACCGATGGTGGTTACCTGTGTCTTTGTGATACTGGATTTTCCAATTTAACTGACTTGTGTGAGGACATCGATGAATGCAATGAACCTGAGCTTGGGGAGCTTTGCACCAATGGGACATGTATCAATGCCATTGGGTCATATTACTGCGAATGCATAAAAGGATTCTGGAGCAATGGGACAGAGTGTGTAGATGTAGATGAATGCTCAGACTCTTTCAACTCTTCGGTGTGTCAGCCCCATTCTACATGTGTCAACATCCAAGGGTCTTACCTCTGCCCCTGTAATGTGGGATTTATTCTGAATGATACAGAATGTCATGATGTGGATGAGTGTCTCAACCCAGATGACACCCCATGCCCGGAGAACTCCTTATGTAACAATACAGCAGGGTCCTTCTTTTGTCTGTGTTCTCCTGGGTACAAACCCAATAGCCTGGGTTGTGAGGATATTGACGAATGCAAGGACAATACCACCTGCCGCTTTGACCAGGTGTGTACCAACTTTCCTGGAACATACAACTGCTCTTGTTCCGTGGGATACCATGAGGAGAAACAGGCATGTGTCGACACCAATGAATGTGAGCATTTACCGTGCCACCAATTGGCGAGGTGCTGGAACACCCCTGGCTCCTTTTCATGCCACTGCCCTCTGGGATTTGCTGGGAATGGATCCTGGTGCAAAGATGTGGATGAATGCGTTGCCCTGACCAAACCATGCCACCTTCTTGCCCGCTGTCACAACACCCCTGGGTCCTTCATATGTGTTTGTTTACCCGGCTTCATGAGTATAGGGCCCCTGTGTGTAGATTTTGATGAATGCCAGCAGGATAATGGGCACTGTCACCCTGCTGCCACCTGCTCCAACCATGCAGGAGGTTTCAAATGCTCTTGCAGTCATGGATGGAATGCAACCAAAGATAATGGTCTTGGAAGAGGAGGATGTGTAGACTTTGATGAGTGTGTGTCACCCTTGGCATGCCCAGGGCAAACATTGTGTAAGAACATGCCAGGATCTTTTACCTGTTCCTGTTCCAAGAGCAGCACATGGTGCACAACAACAACAATGGCTCGAGAGGGTTCGCAATGTCTTTGTTTTACACTTCTTTTAATAATCACAGTCTGTTTTTGATCATATATGACTCACAATTTTCTGTGACGATTTTGATCAGCGTTTCTCCAATTTGACATCATTGTTGTTAGGTGATCTTGTATCTAAAAAATCTCCATATTTATTGAGAGTCACTGTACAGCTAGTTCAATTTAAAAATGATAATTGTCACTTAAAAGAAAAAATATTTCAACAAATCAGTTTAAAATACAATTGGGTAAGCAGAATGAACACAGCGCTCATCTGTGACAGCGAATTTTATATTTTGAAATGGTTAGCTTGGTTGATGTCATAAAAATGTAGCTATCCTTAGCTACATCCTTATTTAATTTCTGTGCTTCCCCAATAGAGAGCAACCTGTACCCCTTTGGAGCAGAGGTCGGTGATAAAGGTGTAAAGGTGGACACAGAAGATGGAAATTCACCGTATATCACACCACCAATGGGATTCCCCTTTATGGGAAAATTGTATGACAGGGTTTATGTGAGTTTGTAAGCTCAATCCACTACAATACTAAACATATCCCACTGCCACTGTTACACAATTGCTTTAAAATGTTATATCTAATATTTGGAACTAATTTACCTTTCAAAATATTGAGAGATCCAAGACAAACCTTCAGTTATGGAAAGGGGAATACATCATGTGTGATTTTATGAAGACAATGATACACACACTACAAATGACTTACTTCAGTCTGCAATGGCAGCATAATGCTTCAAATGGAATCTGTGATTCTTATGGGGCTTACACTCCTCATGGAACAGAAATAAACATGCGGATCTAATAATGAAATGAAGGAATGACAGACGGTGATGGTCAACCTTTTTGATAACTGCTTGATCCTATCTCTCTCTTTCCCAGTTTTCGGACAATGGGCTTGTCCAGTTTCAAACTGTCGCTGAGAATGAGCAGTACCTTTTCCCTGCTCCTTTTGCCAGTGGTTTTCCCGACGATATGGATGTGGCTCTGTTGGCAGCCTTCTGGGATGATGCCAACCTCTCCAATGGCTACGGACAACTGCTCTATAAGGTTAGATGTCATCAGGGGTCAAGCCTCTTTGAGTAAGACCAGAATTTTTTGTTATTTTTTTAGTTGAAAGAAAGTAAAATCAAAAAAATAGTCATAAATTTGCAATCTTCAAAATAAGCTGCCCATTCATATGTAATAACTTTATTGGACTAGTTATGACTGATATGACTGTTTCACTCAGGAATACAATAAGATGGATATGTCAGACGTCTACTCACAGATAGTGTTTAATCGTACAATGTCTGAAGTAACGAAGTTTGAGGTTCAGAGAACCAAGCCTCCTTTTACTCCAGCGTGGATCTTCAAAATCACCTGGGACCATGTGACGCCCATCTTCTACCAGAAGTTCAACCTCTCAGAGGTAAAGATTGTTTAGCCCATTGATCGTTCAAAAGTGCAATGTATCCTGTTTTTTTCCTGAAAAGATTTTTATACAAACACTTGGACATTTATGTTTGTGAGTGCAGAATCTTAGTACAAAGTATTATCGATGAACTGGAAGGTAAAGGGGTTTATATGGGCTTAAGTTCAAACTACAATGTAAACTTAAAATAGCATTATAAATATTCATATATATATATATATATGAATATTTTTCAGTAGGCACGTGTTCGGGTAATTTTCACATTGTGAATATGTTTTGATGAGAAGTAATTTTTATCGGGTATATTATATTGGGTAAAATTTACCCAACGTTAGTGTTGGTGTTACGAATTTTACAATAGTGTTCTAAGGTTAATCATGCAGGTTTTCCACACTCTTCAGAGGGTTGAGAAGGTGGCGTTGTACCTAAAAGTTGTTTGCCAACCGCCAGAAAAACTGAAGAAAAATGGGATTAGTATTTAAATGTTTCCCTAGAGGTGGAACACCGTAACCTGATTTTTGAAAGGCAGCCGGAACCTGGGAGCTGAAGAATTCACTCTGCAGTGATGTAACCAATGCTACTCCCACATAGTAATGACTGATACCAGTTTGACTGTAATTTTTTATTGCCAAGGCAGAACAAGACCAGTATTGGTAGTTGCTCATCAGGAAATGTTTAGTTGCCATTTAACGTTCAGAATTCAATTATCTTTGAATATTGTCCTCTTTAAAGGGGCCTGTGACTTTTAAATCGCGGCACAGTGTTTAATTTTCACCTGAGACTTAAGACAGAAATAGAATGCGAAAAAGGCTAATTTGATTATTAAATTTCAATCTAAATTTATACTCAAGTAACAGAAATAATTAGATGATATATAACAGTTATAATAATATTATTACATTACATTTCATTTAGCTGACGCTTTTATCCAAAGCAACTTACAGTAAATGCATTCAACCATGAGGGTACAAACCCAGAACAACAAGAATCAAGAAAGTACAATTTCTTCCAAAAAAAAGCAAAACTACAAAGTATAAGTACGTGCTACTAAGATGTTTAAACTTTCTGATGTCCGGATGTCAATGGGGAGGTCATTCCACCATTTAGGAGTCAGGACAGCAAACAGTCGTGATTTTGATGAGTGTTTAGCTCGCAGTGAGGGAGCAACAACCCAATTCGCCGAAGCGGTGAATTGGTAACCACTGAAGGGAGCGGAGGAGCGGAGTAGTGTGAGTGAATCTAGGTTAAAGACCAGTGGAGCTGCTGCATTCTGGGTGAGCTGCAGAGGTCTGATGGCACTAGCAGGTAGACCTGCCAGGAGGTCTAAAATAGTCTAGGCGTGAGATGACCAGGGCCTGGACCTGAACCTGCGCTGCCTTCTGAGTGAGGAGACGATGTATTTTATTGATGTGGTGCATCATTTATCTACAGGAAGTGTTGATACATAAATGTTGGCAGTAACAGAGAATTGACTGTTGAGTGTCACACCCAAGTTCCAAGGAGTCGGGGGAGTTGTCAAAGCTAATTGTCAGTTCACGGTTGGGAGAGCGTTTCCCGGAAAGGAAAAGTTGTTCAGTCTTGTCAAGGTTCATTGAGTTTGACGACATCCACTGAGAGATGTCACAACACCTCATTGAATCTCATCTAAAACGTGTCTGACAGAGGCTAATTCTAGATCTGAAATCTCTTTTGTACCCGTCTGGATGAAGGGTGTGATGCAGCAGGGAGTGTCGCTGTCTGCTTCCATGCTTGTCTGCTTTAAATGCTGTTGTTATGTGCAATCTTTGAACTTTAACCGTCAGCTCTAATCAGTCAGTGAATGAAACACTCTATTGTTGTTGCTCTTTTGTTTAACTTTGGTGCCATCTTGGGGTTGATTCATCCTAAAGGTCTTCAGTGCAGTGTCGTGATATTTGCTGCCACCTGTCTATTGTATATCACAAATGTCTTATTGTTCATGAACGACAATGTGGAAATTCATACAGTATCTTAAAAAACAGTTCTGATTCGTTGTTTCCAGACTAACACTTTCCAGTGCATCCTGACCACGGATGGCGCCCGTTCCTTTGCTCTCCTGCGATATGGGGACATGCACTGGGGCCCTGGCCAGAGGCAATATCACAATGCTGTCATTGGCTACACAAATGGAAAGTTGTCCTTCAAGGAACCAACTGTTCCCCCTGAAAACCTGTTTGGACCCGGAGGCAGATACCGGCCCCAGCAGGTGAAAGGGACCCTGGGCCAGTTGGGACAGCTGGTGTATGATTTGACAGAACAAGCAGGGTCAGACGTAAATCCCCAAATCCGATGCCAGGCATGGGCAATGGAGGAGCCTGAGCCTGCTGAGTGGACACAGGAGCTGTCTTCTTGTCCCTGCACCCGAACCCAGGCTCTGGAGGACCTGTCGTTCCTGCAGGATACGGCTGATCCGAGTTTAAGAGTGAAGATGCTGAGGAATCAGCGGTGGGGGGGTGCAGCGGGGCACATCTTTCTGTCAGTCCTGTCCAACAGACATGGCTCAGGGAAAAGATGCGTGTATGAACCAGAGGGTCCTCTGCTGGCTGGATACAACGAACGCTACTTCTACGGACACAGCGAACAGAAACATATCGGTAATACAATGACTGGAGTTTTAGTTAAATACACCACAGACATGGGATTTTAAGTGACAGTTAATGATCTCTGATTTTAGTTGATGTAATAATAACAAGTTACTCTTGTGATTAAGAGCAGCAGCAAAGCTACAGATATACTATAAACACAAGAAAACGTAGCGTCTGTAAGATATAAGTGCCTTGCCCAAGGCAGAGCTGGGATCAGAACCTAGAACCTTTTACTTCCAGGACACTGTCTGACCTCTCAATTTAATCAAACCTCTCTCGTCAGATGGAGATCTCCTGCCATTCCAGTGGTGCTGTATTGAGTCTCCTCTGTGTCACCTGTACCTCAACAAGAGACCACTGGACCGCTGCCAGGGTTACAGCTGGGCCAGCTGTGACAGCTGCAGACCAGGCATGAGGGCGACACAGGGTGTAGGTGAGGGACTCGGCTCAATAAATACAAAGCAAGTTAAAAACAGCAGAACACATTCAGCCATCTGATATATTTACTATTTGTTTGGCCTGTGTGGGTGCTTATGTAGACTGTACATACTGACATCATGAAATATGAAAAACCATATGTCACCTCTGAAGGATTTCTAAATAATATTTGATAAGAGCAAGTTATGAGTGCCATAATCAAAAAGTAGCCATTTTTTATATATATATATATATAAAAAGCTGCTACTCCTACTTCTATTTCTTTAGATAAGAACATATTATAGTGTTGATACTCAGCTGTCTGCCAATTTCCAGAAAACCTGTGCCTTTATTTAAAGAAGTCTCGTTTGATGAATTCAAATAATGACCCAGAAAACCTAGATTGTCTGTGTGTTTCTTGCAGCGATGGTGTATGGCAGCCTCCATTTCATCACCTTTGATGGTACAGAATACTCCTTCAAGGCCCTGGGAGAGTTTGTGATCGTGCGTCTTTCCTCCACCACCGGCTCTAATATCTTCACCCTGCAAGGACAGACTGACAAACTACACACAGACGCAAAGGGGCTCATCGAAGTCCCAGTGGTGGCTCGCCTGGCTGCCTTCCACCAGGGCATCGGCAAGGTCAGGACGTTTGTGTGTCGCAAGGGGAGACACTGGAGTGTGTGTACAAAGAGAGAGAGAAATAGAATTTAGTTCTGGATCAAATAAGTTAAAAAATTTTAACAATAAGCCAATTTATTTTATGAGGGTTATATATTCCATACTAATGTTTGAGTGTTTGGCAAAAGTTGGAATTTGGTGGTTATGAGCCTAAATTAGCAAAGAATCAGGGGGAAGTAGCAAGCCTGAGATTTTCAAGTTACAAAATTAAGTCTTGTATATTTCGAAAATCATTAATTGATAGTTTGGGTTTGATTTGGTCATTTAAGATTAAAATTTTCCAAACTTCAAAAGGTAAGAGGATATACACAATATAAACAAATTAATCTAAACCATTTTTTGTCTGCAATGTGAACGAGAAGAAGAGACTTTCAGTATCGGGGTCTTTGGAGGAAATATTCCTATTGATTTATTTAAAAAAGTATATTGTTTAAAAATTATGAATTTCTTCCTTTTTGGATTTGGATATGTGTGCAGTTTTTAATAAACGCCACAGACACCAGGATTGTAGGCTTGGACCCTTTTCTGTACAATAGTCTTATACCCATCTAGTTTTTAAAGCCAGCATAATCCAGTTTTACATGCAGCTGTTTAAGCTGGCGATATTTATATAAGCGGTGGATAATATTCGTGAAACATATGTGTCTTATCCAGCTGTTGTGTCATTTACAGATTGAATGGAGATGTGCAGAGGAACGAGACAGACTCCAGGTTTTTGTGGATAATGTTGAAGTCCCAGTAACAGTTGGTAATTTTAACCTGACACATCTGATATGTGAACCTGTACTTTTAATTGTGGTACAATTGATCGAATTTATACAATCACACTAACACAAATATCTACTTAAGACCTAATAACTGTTGTCTTTATCAGATGATAAGCATACCGTCACTGTCCTTTCAGGTGTCGTGCACAGGGGTGTGAAGGACTTTGCCGTGCGCTGCATGTCAGTGCATCGCTGTGCAGCGTTGTACGCAGGGGGTCTCTATGTGGTGGCATGGCGGGTTGTAGGCCACAATCAGCTGGCGACCATGGTGGGAGTTCCTCAGGCCTTCTACAACCGCACCGTGGGTCTCATGGGTCTGTGGAGCTCCAACCGCTCTGATGATTTCCTCATGTCAGACGGCAGGCCCCTCCTCTCAGTGGACCTCAACCCCCCCACAGAGGAGAGACTGCATCAGTTTGGCTTGTCCTGTGAGCACAATCTAGACGCATACAATTATTCTATTTTCCTGTATCACCACTAATTCACAGTCAGGCTTACAGATTCACTTGCTTCGATACTTCTGACAACAGAACCATATCTGGACTGTCATGGCAGGCGTAAATTGAGCTGCTTTCTTATCCTTAACCTTTAGCTGCAAGACAGAAACAGTAGTTGGTTAGCTGGATTAAATCTTAAAACTGGAGTTCTTTTTACAGCTTTTAAAGCTGTTATAATCAATATTTTAATAGTGACAGTGGATCAGATTGCTGGAGAGGCGGTGGACTAGTGGCAGAATAATTTGACTATGGGCAGACAATTACGGATATCTAACTGGAAGGTCGCTGGTTCGATTCCTCACGGTGACAATACAACATACCTGCCAGGACAACACCTGGATCTGTTCCAAAGTCCAAAGAGCACTCTCCCTACCCCCACTGTCTAAGTGCCCCTGAGCAAGGCAACTTACTCTCCCAACATCTGCTCCCCGGGCGCTGTGCATGGCTGCCCACTGCTCTGTGTGTCCTGTGATGTGATGTTCACCCGATGGGACAAAAGCAGACGACAAATTTCCCTAATCTGCGTCGTGTGATTGTGCATGTGTTTGGGATTAATAAATGTATTTTATGTGTGACATGTCAAGAGTGGTGGTGACAAATCAAGAGAGGAAAAAACTTTGATAAACCTACAGCTCACTACCTGTCCAGTGCCACACAACAGATGTGGCAAGTTATCAACTAGCTGGTGAATAAAAGGAACGCATTCAGCAAGTAAGGAGCAAGGTAGTTTTCTGAGGGAGTGGATCATCTTCCACTGAAGCCCCCACATTTCTTCTGCAGCTCAGAAAACACAAACCAAACACAGAGATAAAGAACATCATGCTTTCAGACATGCATTGAACTCCTCAGTTCTTCTGTATTTTCACAGAAGGAGGTGCATGTGGGAACGCAAAATGTCAGAGTGAGACGCTCCGTAGTCTCTGTGGACTTTCTCCGCCTGGCTGGTATAATGTCCGTAGAAATCCAGCAGCGGATCCCCTGTTGGATTCACAGCGAGTGAGTGGGGGGGGGTTGATGACGCTTCACACGCACGACAGTTGCAAAAATAAAATTAACTAAAGGAAAACAAATATCTCCTGTTGAAAACGAGATAGACGGAGAAGACAGCGACAAGTGTGTAAGGAGAGCTTGTGGGGATAAGAGCTGACACCAGGTGATCTCTGCAGCAGAGTCAATATGTCACTTCCTGCCTGATGCACCAGGCAGAGAACGCCCCTGCTGTGTTGAGCATGTATGAAAGGCAGACAGGTCATGTCTTAAAATGGCTTCAGGAAGGGAAGAGTCGGAGGGAAGGTAGTCAGTTGACTGCAGTCTGCAATCTTGCCACTAGATGTCCCTAAATCCTTCACACTGATCCCTTAAATATACTTGGTGACACAGAAACTGTCTGGAATATGAAATTAAGTGGAGAGCTTTAGGTTCAAGTCTTTTCCAGCATATATTAACAGCTTCATCCTTTTCAGGGCCTTGTTATTACAAACCTACCCTGTCTGTGACATCCACACCTACATGTATGTTTGGAGTCAATATGCTGAATATGTAGTTGTCTTACTTTATACAGATCAACAGTCACATTTCTTGCATTTCTTTGCAAAATGCCAACTGAAACTCACAGCTGCACCTTCACATTACACTTCAGTCCAGGACTGAGTGATAGGCTGATATTTGTCACAGCAACACTTGTCTCTGCCCCCATCTGTCCTCATTTTTGGTTCTGTATGTGTGTGTGTGTTTGTGTTTCTAGGGGCAGTCCCAGTCCCAGAGAGCCTGTTGTTCTCGCCACCTCCACGGGTTCCACTGAAGGATGTCTCCACTGAGCACCTGCTGGGAAGTGTCAGTCCTGCTGAGGTGGAGGAGCTGAGGAAAACCTGCAAAGGCAGCATGATGTGTGTCCACGACACTCTAGCATCAGGCAGCTCTTACATGGGCCTGCAGACTCTGGACGCCAAGAAGCAATTCCAAAATCTGGCTTTGATCTATGGTAAGCTGTCTGCACGATTGTTGAAAGGTTTGTGATCACTGACCTGTGTTAATTTGATGTGGTGTGTCTGTGGTCTGGCAGGTAACATGCCTCCCATAGTGACAGAGCCCACAGTGATCCAAAGCAAGGTCAATTCTACTGTCAACATTCGGATTGTTGCTAAGGATCCTAACGTGGACCCCATCACCTACTCATTGCTCTACCCCAGGCCTCCAGGGGTTTCTATTAGCAGTGGTGAGACAAACACACACACTTGCAAACACAAACAAAAAAAGGCACTTCCTTGATTTCTTACCAAAGTGCCCCCCCCCCCCCCTCGTCCATCAATGCTGCCGATGACGTTACTGTTCACATTTGTCAGTGGGATGATGAGCAGCAGTGCACTCTCTCACCAGATGGGACATTTCAGAGCTGAGTCATTGGATGGCTCACAGAGAGAGACACGCACAAACAAACCATAAAGCCCAAATACTTTAATTTATAATTTAAAATTATTGTACTGTTGTTACTTTTGTTTATGCAATTGGTATTTTCCTACTTTGACAGAAAATGCTCTTGCAAATTGTTGTAATGTGAGTTTCTTTTTTAAATCATAACCTCAGAAAGACAATGTGTGCTGCCTCAGATACCCCCTGACCCTCCGATGGCAGTTTATGAATGAGTTCCTGTTTGTCCAGGCTTTCCTCTCCTACAACCCTTTGTGTTTCCCGCTGCAGGTGATGGCTACCTGGCGTGGACTCCCCTCAGCACGCAGCCTGTCCAGCTAACCATCAAGGTCAGCGACGAGCTCTCTAGCTCCCTGTTCACCCCGATTCTGCGGGTGTGCAGCTGCCTCAATGGAGGAACCTGCCAGTACAACAGCATCACGGAAAACCACCAGCAGGGGAAGTTCCAGGTGAGGTTATAAATGTAGTTGACGCTCGCATTGTATGCGGTTTGCATATTCGTTCATCACCTGACGTTTCCCAGCTTAGTGAGAAACTGCCAGTTTGTGCTGGTGTTGTCTTTTAACAGTAATAAACATATCTTGTGATTTTATAAGTTATTTAAAAAGGATTTATTTTTAGGATTTACTTATCTGGATTATTCATGATAAAAGAAAAAAGATTAATAACCAAAAAGGCATTTCCTCATTACGTCTCATAGATTTAGAAATTATTTCAAAAGGTGTTTTTGGATTATATTCCTTAGATATGGATTCAATAAATGTTTTACTAATTTCAGTTAGTCACCCTGGGGTCATGTTTTGAGTGATGAAAACATCCGCCCACCACTTTGGTCCAGATTGAAATAGCTGAAATCTACTCGATCCATCGGCAAAAAGTGTGCTACAGACGTTCCTAGCTCCCATACAATGAATTCTAATAACGTCAATGATGCCAAAACTAATCCTCTGGTACCATCATTAGCTGCACTTCATGTTTGCTTCTGATTTTAATTCTAATTAGCAAATCTGATGAAGTTATCATGTTAAACAGTATAACCTACAACATGTTAGCTCAGGATTCACCAAAGAAATAACTCATGCTCCAGTCTATTTATTGGTTAGCCTGTTCATTATTTTAGTGTATTGTTGTTCACATGGATGCCATATTTACTTTTACTACAACTGCATGTGACACATGGGTTTTTCAGTGTTGAGGCAATGTCTAATGATTTGTAATGCCCTGATATACAGCTTTAGGATTAATCAGATTACCTTGATGCATAATATAGTTGTGTTCCTGTCCAAAGTCACATTTAGTCTTGATGGAATTCAGGTCGATTCTGTCAATACTGGGGTTCTTTAGGAAATCTCGGGGACTTACAGTCGTCCTCACCTCTGAGCCACTAAATCTGTCCTTGACTTGATGATGTTTCACATTGAATTTAAAGAAATGTGGATTGGAGGACAAGAGGCATGTATAAATGTGGTGACTTTTCGCAAAAATCAAGAGTATAGAGAGATGAGTCTGTTGAAAAGGTCATCCCTGCTGGTGCGTCCAAGTCTTGTCTACGTATGCTGAATGTTTAACTGTCCGTTGCAATTTCTGTTCATTCTCACTCCTCCTTCTAGGTGGTGGGCTGCCTGTGCCCAAAGGGGTTCAGTGGGAAGTTCTGTGGGAAGGCTTCAGACATATGTCAAGGAAAGCCCTGTTTCCGAGGGGTGAAGTGCCAGTCGATGACCGAGCCCGACCAGTTCACCTGTGGAGAGTGTCCTGAGAATACTGTCTCCAATGGAAAAGAGGGATATAAGTGCTTTGAGCATGGTTTGTGGCAAATGACTGATTTTGTCAAAATAAAATTGACCTTGACAGAGTATGATTTACCTCTTTCTTGCTTCTCAGACATGTGCAGCCCTCCGTACCCCTTCCCCTGCCACAAAGATGCCGACTGCCGCAGCACCAAACAAAATTACACCTGCACGTGTAAGCCTGGCTTTACAGGAAATGGACATAACTGCACAGGTACCGCAGACACAATACTTCAGTTTGAACACATTTATTTACAGTAATCTAAGCTCTCATCTGCCTTTGCCTGTATTTGTAGATATAAACGAGTGTGCAGAGATGTCGACCTGCCCCAATGCCAAGTTTGAGTGTAAGAACAAGCCAGGCTCTGTTGAATGCCTCTGTAGATACAAGGACAGCAAGGACACCGATGGATGTGGTATGTTTTGATTGTCTATTGACCAGCAGACAATAACAGACAACAAAATACAGCAAATATAGTCCAACAATGTCTGTTTTTAAGTATTTTCTTGCCAACAAAGGTGCTGTAGATAATGTATGTGATACAGCTTTTCATTGAAAGCAGTGGTTCCCAAACTAGGAACCACTTCCACTGAATCATGTGTTTCTCTGCAGGTGACTCTGCCAACCCTCCAGGTGAGAGCTTCCATGTGCCTCTGTCGATGGCCTCAGGGGCTACATCATAGTTCAGTCCCGCACCTGGTGTTGCCAAGGTAAACGTGTCCATGTACTGTATGTTGATAACAGTGATGTTCCTGCTGTCGTGTTTCTGTAGGGTCAAACTTGTTCAACGTCTCTGTGAAGTGGACGGAGGACAAATCTGATGGTCTGGAACAGGTGTGTGCAAGCATGTGTATGTGTGTGTGTTTAAATAGTAACTTATATCCCCAATGAACAATTGAACCCATTCATATTTTGAAAATCAATAATCTGTTAATGCCAACCTTGTCTCAGCTGGTGGACATCTTAAAGAGGGGTTTCCAGAACAAATTCTACAACGCCAGTAAGAAGGATCAAAAGCAGAGCGCCACACCAGGTTCAAATGAATATCGTATTAACATGTCCAGTGACACGCCTCACTGGTATATCAGAGACTACCTGGCCAGAGTCAGCAGCCAATATGACATCAATGGTATTGAGGTTGATGGTAAGATACTTTGTGTTTAATATTTGTATTCTTTGCTTTCTTTCTTTCATTCATTTATTTTTGGAAGGATTATGGTTAAAATGTCCTTGTATGAGCTCAACAAGTCCAACACCACAGTGCTAACACTCATCAATGCTTTTCATTCCACTTGATAACATCTGTCACTTCAGTTTATAGCTTTTCTATAAAAAATGTTTGTCTGGGTCATTATTATAATTAATGCAATGAAACCAAAAATGCTATTACAGTTTTCATAATAAGTATAGTAAACTATTAATTTTATGTGGAATAGGCAAGTGGGAATAAAGTATGGGTTAACTTAAATGTTATCTTCAATAAACGAGGCTAACACTATGTTTTTGTCAGTTTGCTATAGTACTTTGGTGTAGTATATAGTATAAAGTATACTGGTGTTGGTGAAGCTGCTTCTTTGTCCCCACCTACAGATCTGGATGAGTGCACGGCCAAGGAGGCGGTGTGCGTCTATCCAGCCCTCTGTGCTAACACTTACGGAGGCTACAGGTGTGTCTGTAACGGCACTGATATGGATGAAACCCAGTCCTGTGTATTAGGTGAGAACCTGCGCATACTTTATATCTACCAACAGGTTTATTAATGACCCTAAAGCTGCTTTCAGACCTGCACTGACCTCCTTACAACCTCCTGAAATCTTGCGGAGGGGCTGAATCTAAGAACGCAAATCTCAGTGTGAGTGATTCTGGACTTTCTGCAGAGTTTCTCCTGCCAACTTCCAGATAAAAACTCTGGAGAATGTCAGAGTGAGCCCATGTGAGAAAACAGCAGGAGATCCTCCACAGGATCCTTTGTGAGCAAGTGGGTGATAAGGTTTCTAACAAGGGACAGACGCAAAATGAACACAAGTGTCTATGGATAAAAGATAAGTGTCAAACACGTCGAAGACTCTGTTGAAGATGTCTTGGAAAGATGTCTTTACAAGATGACAGCAAGATTTCTGGGCTTTTGGTGATAAGGGCCCGATGCCTGTGTTGATTGTGGCAGACAGAAACAAGTGATCTCTGCAGCGGAATCAAAACGTGCCTCTGTCTGCTGCGCCAGCCCTCACCTGAACGCTCCAGAGGATTTTCTCCTGTCGAGTTCTCCATTTGTAAAAGACAAACTCCGAAGAAAGTCTGTCCCACATCATCCGTACCTCTTATGAACTTCATTTCTGAAGGCTCATTCTCAGAATAATAGATGGTCAGAATCAATGTTATGAGTACTAGACCCAGGAACCATTTACTAGAAATGACATTTACTACTTGAATTAATATGAACTCTTACAGTATAAATCCAGTGTCATTGTATCCAGGGCGGCTGTGGCTGA
This sequence comes from Platichthys flesus, assembly GCF_949316205.1. Taxonomy (NCBI): domain Eukaryota; kingdom Metazoa; phylum Chordata; class Actinopteri; order Pleuronectiformes; family Pleuronectidae; genus Platichthys; species Platichthys flesus. The sequence goes on along the minus strand of NC_084956.1, from coordinate 19,790,789 downwards.
GGGGTAGAGTGGTCATTCTCTAACCTGAAGGACGGCCGTTCGATCCCCAGTCTGACCCATCTGCATGCCGAAGTGTTCTTGGGCAAGATGCTGAACCCTGAATGGCCTCCCACAGAATAACTAAGTGCTGCGAATAGATGCACTGTATGAATGTGTGTGTGAATGGGTGAATGTAGAAATGTACTGTAAAGCACTTTGAGTGGTCATCAAGACTTGAAAAGCGCATATAAAGCCATTGTCATTTTGCTGGTCATAATGTTATCATTGAAAGATCATCAAAAAATCATTCAATGGTCTGGTAATTATAAATGATAACTGACACCTTAACATTCCTCTCCTGTCCCTTCTCACCTCTGTGTGACTGATTTGAAGAGACTTTGCCTCAGTTTGTCATGACTTAACACTGCCTGACCTGTTCCAGGGCAAGGCCGGGTGAGTAACAAGCAGCGGGACCTCGTCCTGGGGCTGGTTCTGGGCATCGGCATCCCTCTGCTCCTGCTGCTTCTCCTGGCTCTACTGGCCTGCTTCTGCTGCTGCAGGAAGACGGTGTCTGGAGAGTGAGTAACACACGTAACACATTAAATGTGTGTATTAGGTGGGTCAGCAGCTCCTTTGGGCAGGGGGAAGCAGGTCACCACAAAATATACTGCTGCAGTTAATGAGCAGACAATGGGACGCACACGCACGCACACACACCCACACACAAACACACAGGGTTGTGGATCCATGACTTTTATGACAAATTATTTGTTGGAGACTTACTTTAACCTTGAACATAGCTACTTCTTGCCGAACCCTAAACTTACCAACCTTACCTGAACCTTAAAACATGTAATGATTCCCATTATGGGGAATACCTGAGGGAATACAAAGAGCCATAATGTGGAAACAGCTTTAGGTCCCCACAATATAAATCTCTCTCACACACACACTGTTTCAAGGTACAGTAGTCAAGTAGGTCTGACCGGAGACAATCGTTTTCAGCAGCTCGGAGGCTTTAAATCCTGTCCTCTGTACTGCTGCTGCAGCACTGTCTTCTTCTTAACTTCTCAGTCGGAGGATGAACTGCCCACTCCCTTACTATATTAAACAAAGACACTTCCTACTAACAGCTTTGGTCTGAGTTATGAAACTTGGCTTGGGTAACACCAAGGAACAGTAAATAGAATAGACACTAAAACAAGGTAATCAGAGGTTGTTTGCTTAAATCATCCTGTAGGGTTTCTGAAAATGTATTGGTTGCTTCTCGGATCCATACCACATCATTCTGCCAAGTGCGCATCCCTTTAGTTGTTCTTGAGTAAATGGACATGGGTGAAAATGCAACCACCTTGTTGGAGGTAACTACAACACACAGTGTTTGGTATTGTGAGACTTTTTCGGTATTTAACTTGACAACACAGATCGAAAAGTCATTGAGAATAAACAGACTGAAATGATTCAGCTACAGCCTCAACATCATATGACAAATATATCACACAATCATGGGATTTCATGATAAAGCTGAATGTTTTGTGTGGGAATTGAAGTTCACTCTAAAATAGGTTAGATCTCATGCAGATGTCTATGGATGTGTGAGTGTGTGCAGCAGTGTATTCGTGACTTTGTGCAGCATAATGTGCTAGTGTCCTTGGCCCCAGCGTGTGTACAGATGTATGGCATCTGGGCCAGGTGTTAGTGGGCCATAGAGACCCTTAATCCCCCTGATGACTGGCCTGCTTTCTCTGCTATCTGTAAACTAGACCCTATGGAAATAATAGCTGTGGTCTGTGCCTACATTGTAGGATTATGTTAAATTGAGGACCAAAACCCAGGGATGAGATTGTGCTGTTGGATCTGAAGAAGATTATTTATATATGATAAAATAATAATCCCAGATGCATGTGATATGATGGAGATGGAGCAGAAACTGTTTATGCAACGTCTCCAGTGTTCCCGTAAAGCTATGTATCATCGTATGTAGGTGCTTGAACATTTTATTTTCAAAATACTACTATATTTATAATATATGTAACATGTCAGGGTGCTTGACTAGATTCTGGACAAAGCCTTTTAAAAACAACACCTCACAACATAAAGTGTAATCAAAGAGCAGACAAGTCTTTTGAGAGAAACGATTTGGCTAGAATTGTGTTTTGAATGATTCATGGAACACAAGGTTGCCTCATTATCAGGGAGGATATACATATTTGCATAAAGAACAACGATATTGATAAACAATGTGTCTGAGCTGCAAATCACAGCAAGGGGCGTACAGAGAAGCATTCAGGATGTGTGTTTCATGTTGTGAATCAGCTTTAGCTCCAGATTTCAGCATCTTTCAACACTCTGAATATCTAGGCTAGAACCTGCATGAATATTCATGAGTCACTGAGTATTCCACAACAACTGCTGCCTATCCAAACCTGTCCATGAATTGCCTGAGATGATTGTCTGCTGGATGGTGAATTCGAGGCAGCAGTAGTTAGAGCTAAGAATCCACTGAATAAGATAGAAAATATACAGAAAGTGATAGAGACTAATGCAGTGTCCATTCTAAACCTGCCTGTTTTAAATGGGATGCTCTCTTGTCCTGTGTTAATGCTCCAGAGCTACTTCAGAATTATTCCTTTTCATTAGTGAGTCCACCTCTTTAATAAACTACAATACTACAATAATAATAATTATAATACAATAATAGTTCTACAATATACTGTCACTTTTTATTCTTGGTGTGCTGAACGTTGAGTGCAGAGCTTTTTAGAAACAGTGCGGAGTGAAGATAGAAAGGTTGTGTTCATCCTACCTGGTTTATCTGCAATGAAAATGTTATATTTAGCGTTTTTCATAAAATAACACTTAATTTACTTTATTGGTGTGCACGTGTGTGGCTTATATATAAGTTTTCATTATTTACCGAAGCGTTTTTTTCATACTGTGCATGTCTGCTGCTGCGGAGGTCTATTAAGCATCAGCAGCACAATCTTCAGACCCAAGTTCACAACTTTTCTAAATAAAAGCTCTGTAATTCAGCTCAACATAAAGCATTGCAACAACTAAATTAACATTTAGGTCTTACTTTGAAGAGAAGTTGCTAAAGAGGATGTGATTCTGTGGCGGCGATCAGCACCAGAGACTGTCTGTGTCAGTCCGATATGATGAAATAAATATATTAACATAATCATAAAGATCTGGAGGGTCAGATAGTATTGCCGGTTAACTGAGGACATCGAAGAAGACACCTTGAATGCGGTCCACATACTGAAGGCTCACTGGCCCCACTCTTTATAGACATCATATCCTTAGAATAAATGCTAGATATTAATATGGACATCACTCTGTTGGTTTATGAGTAGACATATTCCAATATATCTTGAGAGGCAGACTGCAGTGATTTCTTGTTAACCTCTGCATTCTGATTGGCTCATGTGATTTCTTCCAGCCTCCCCCACTTGCTGCCAGACCACATCCAGGAGCAGTCCAACCCCCCACCCTTCAACTACTCTGACCCTGCTCTGCACTACATGACCCACTGCAGCCCCCGGATCATCGACATCTACACACCCAGGCAACGCCTCAGATAGCACATACTAAGAACCCCATAAACACACATGCAATATATTTGCAGATCCCTCACACAGACACTTAAAGACAGTGAACCCTGCACACGGAAATGCACAACTCTACAAACACAATGCACTTTTGGAGCTACTGTATATGATTTATAAAGACAAGATGGATGACATTTATTTATATGGTAACAGAGAAGCATTAAACCTGAGTGACTTTTAATGTCGGTCATCTCCGATCCTCTCCTGTTGACGAATGGACCTGCCAAGTGTGAGCTGGAAGTTTTTTTATTCTGCGTGGACGACAGTTTACAGTCAGAGTCTGACCCAGCAGAACCTGACAATCTCTTGGCTGGAGACGTTGATGAAAAGTATACCACTGCAGTGGTCTTTAGCTTCCAGCTGATACGAGGCCAACAGCATTCTTGATAGCAACATTAGCGTTTACCAGAATGCCTGGCGTGTCACCCTCCTGCCCTCTGTGCACAATTATATTCACTTTCTTTATTATTACTGAAATTCGATTCACGTGGTTATGATTGCAAACACATTCCATAAATATAAGTTCTGAAAGCATTCATGTCACTTTGGAATCACACAACAACAAACCAACCACTAGTTATTGTTCATGTCTCGTTCCCAGTTCATATCACACAGCAGAGTAATTCAGTGTTTCAACTGAAAGCTGTCTCCAGAAAAGCTGGACTGTCAATAGAAATAAAAATAAATGCTGTGTAAATATAATATAAATCAATAAAAGTGCAACTTGATTACTGTTGCTGTGGTGATTTCTAGAGCAGAAACAATGATGTCACTTGACTTGCGTTGGGAACAGAATGGCCTCGTGGCTAACTGATAAGAAAGAGATAAGAAGAGAAGAAAGCATCAGGTTTAGATTAGTTTTTTTTATATCTAACTTTGACCTGTGACCTGCCAGTGAGGAGGGAAATGAATATTGTGATCTTCCTGTTAACTAATACATATCAAGCTGTAACTGTAACTCAGTGTCTTTAAAAAGTGTGCATGCCGAATGAACATAGTGATGTCATCTCCACCAAATGTTATTCTTAGCAGCACATAAAACACCTCACACTATGAAATGAAGGACAATACATTCCAATTCTACTACAGTATAAAATTCTTGTTTTTCCACGACCATCAGTACAGTATGGATCAATACTGCTACTTAATGTCAAATAAGCTCCACACTGAAGTGGAGGTTTACAATACATACTGACCAATACTAAATCAAGGATTCCTCTTTAATTTGATCACTAGTTAAATAATAACTCACATTGTATTAAATAATAGCATGGTGAAAAAATACTAAATTATACATTTTGCAAATATGAAAGTATAATTGAATATAGGTATTATCAGCAGAGTGCACTTAAAGTTTATGAGTTATTTGATTAGCAAGGTTTTAATGTTGTTGTAGTTAGACACAATTGAGTACATTTCTTGTATTCAAAAATTACTTTAGAAAGTACAGCTGAGTAATCTGTTTAAGTATCAAAAACTAAAACGAATCATTCTACCTCATTATGTGTTTTAAATGGATGTTATTATTGGTGCATTAACATGTAAGTAGAATATTAGTTTTTTAGCTAGTTGAGGTGGAGCTAATGTCAACTACTTTATATACTCTCATGTACATTCTTCTATAAACCTGCTTGGTGATCATATTGTATGATAGTGTAGAAGCATGAATTAGCATAATATGCACTCATATACAAAAGTGCATGATATATTAATTCAACTTATGTAGAGTAGTTGACTAAATGTTATTTTTCACCTATGTATAAGGCATTGACTTTATTTAGTTTGACCTGCAATTTCTCTACTAGCCACTGGGTGTCTCAGCTGAGCCTTACACCCAAGGCAGATCGATCACATTTGTTTATGAGCAGGGTTTAAGCAGAAACGCAGCAGTCAGAGCCACACACACACACACACACACACACACACACACACACACACACACACACACACACAGATGACTAGACACCTGCTCTGCAGCCTTGATCTGGAAGTGGCCAAAGCATGCAGTGGAGCCGCTGCCCCCTGCAGAATGAGCTCATCCGAGGGGGACGCGGAGCGAGGCAGTCCCTGCAGGTCCCTGCCACTGCAGAGACAGACCTGGCCTCTGCTGCAGGCAGGGTCAGGGACGGGCCGCTTCTCACAAACACTCTGTCCTGCACCTGTCACTTCTTTTATTGCCGTTACGCACCAAAGTACACACTCATGCAGACAGCTACCCCTGCATAACCTCTGCAGTGCTGCTTGATTCCTTCAGTTTCAATTTCGACATGACTGACTGAGCAAGTAAACTGAGATTGAGCCCTCCACATCACAGAGAGGATTTGCAGAGGAAACTTCTGTAAAGGATAGAAATCCACAGCGAGTAGAGTTGCTGACACCTGTGATAGTGTCACACTTCTGGATGGTTCCAAGTAGCACTGTTTCATGTGCTGCTGAAGGCTGCAGCGTTTGAACTCCAGCTCCTCGCTGACTGCAGAAGGCAACCTGGAGGCACGCCAGAGAGGGAGAGTGGGAGAGAGACAGAGTCAGAGAGAGAAAGAGAGATGGAGAGAGGGGACAGGCGGGGGGTAAAAAATTAGGGAGTGAAGATCAACAGCAGGGATTCTATTTGACAGCCAGTAAGAGGTTCTGTCCCTCGGATCCCCTCAAATAAAACAAGTGGCCTGTGCAAGTTTAGAGGCTGCTGATGATCTAGAGCCAGGCCCCAACAAAAACAGAAACAACATGTTCAGGGGGATGGGAAAATAACTGCATACGTGCTTAACACTGTATCCATTTCATCATAACATGATTGAAATAGGCTGCGAATAGCAGGCCAGAGCAAATCCTCTTATCTGATTTAAAGCCATTAATCATTTCTGCTTCATGATGTAATTTTGGAAACAAGTAATTTCTTAGTAACAGGTAGGATTGGCTCGTGTGCGGTGGCCAGACTGATGTTGGACCTTACGCGGCTTATGCCCTTAGTGCACGGCAGTAAAAGCGTTCACGCTATCTGGACGTGGTTTGCTGTAATAGGCCGTTAACTTTGTGCATTGACTGCGGCAGACCTTTGGCCAGAAGCACTGGTAATCAGATGAAGCCTAAATTGCCTTTGGGTCATAAAAAATACATACATACACAAACGCACCTCGTACCATCAGTGTGTGCATAGAGTAGCACTGCACAGAGGCTCAATATAGGGTACTCTAACACACAAACTCTCACACACACACACAGACACACACACACACACACACGTGTATGTTCGATTAGCATTAACACATACAGGCCTGAATGTGCACAGGCTCACACAATGTTAACGCCCTTTTCACTAATGCAGCTACATCCATGACAAACAAACGGCCATTCTTCTCCTATGAAAGGCGATCCACTCCGTTGGCATGAGACCAGCAGGTGCATTGCAAAGCCTCATTCATTAATAATGGCGCCTGCGTCTTTCAGTTACACAGGTAAACATCTTCTCATATTTGTCACCAGCGCTTTATCCCTCAAAGTCCACTCAGGTCACTCTCAGGTACACACCGATCAGCCTTGTCTGCTCCGGATGCGTTTTGCTCGAGAGCTGCTTAACTTCAAGGCCTGACTGCAACACCCTGCACATGTCCACCACACAGCGTCTCTCACATGCTGCGTGCCAACCCCCCCCCCCCCCCCCCCATCTCTACAAACCAAACTGACCCACATGATAAGTTTGTCCTGCAGAGGGAACTATGCTATCAGTGGGAGTGATGTTGTACAGGCCACTGGAAGGTGACATGAATGAAAAACGGAGGGTCTGACCTCGGCCTCGCCTCTGTGCAGCTCCAATGAACTTCGGCCCGTGTGATCTGGAAATGAAAGCTGCGGTTCGATCAAACTGTTCTTGGCTGGGCTTGCGTACGATAAGGACTTATGAGTATACTGCCGGGCGGTGACATATTCACAGAGCTGAAAACCGGAGGGGAAACGTAATGGCAACAACAGGGATTTGAGCAAAATGTTGACATTTACAAATATATATTAGGCGACACTGTGACATATACTGCATTGCCCTCCACGTCGGGGGTGAACTCCTGGTTTGCATCCTGGAGATTGGCTCCAGCTTTTACGGACCATTAAGTCATGTCTCCTGAATTCCAATACGCCCTGTCCATATAAACCTTCAACCTAAAGTCACCTCTGACCCAGGGCGGCTCCTCTGGGACCTGGGATTCATTGAGGGGTATGTCATCCACCGAGCAAACAGCTGATTGTGCATATTGGATGAAGTGCAGCTAAAGAAATTGGGCAGGAGGACAAAGTAGAGAGCTCTTCTGATATTGAAATATTTATGACCCACTAACAATAAAGCATTGTCCCGGACCGATAATTTACCTTAGGTGTTGCACAAGACTGTAGGAGAAATGCAGTAAAGTCTTCATGGCAGCTGCGCATTAGCATCTGAGGTCACATTTTAAGTATTTTAAAAGAGGCCAAACGTGAATTCATACACCTCCACACACACTGCCGCTCACACATGCTCCAGCTTATCTGTTTCTTGTGACAGATTTAGGCCTTTGTGCCGTCACCTTTGCCATTACATAATCTGCACGGTGACAAAAACCCTCGTAGAAGAAAAACAGATTTAACTGAAAGGAAACCAATGTGCTCCAGATTAGACAGATCGGTGGCGCCATCACCTCACGGTGCAGATGTGAGGTGGGGGAACCACTTTGGATCCTCGTTTTTATCACATCAGGGTTGGGGGGGCTTTTGCACAATCCCTGCCTCTGTGCTTGTAGTTTGACATCTACTGACAAGAGAGGCAGCAGAATCAGGAGGAAAAAGAGAATGGGGGGGGGGGGGGCTGTTTGGGGACCTGGAGATTCTAGCACATTCTTCTGAGAGGATGCTCTTCGTCCGTCTCCGTCTGTCCGTGCACCCTCCTCCACGGCATCTCCCGTGGGGACTGGGGGGGGGGGGGCAGGTGGTCAGTGGGAGACAGGAAGGCAGTCAGGCATAAGCAATCAGGCGATCAGATCCCCCCATCCACACACACACACACACACACACACAGTTAGACCTGAGAATCCACTGTCAGCTGCCGGCGTGTCACACATCACTCTTCTAAACGCGCACACGCACTTTCTACCAACTCTTAACCACTAACTCACACAAACTCCCTTCTGGGTAGAATGTCAAGTGATGGAGCCGTGCACTGTTAGACTGGCAGGCAGGAGGAACCTCAGACACAGGGACTCTGAGTGTGGGATAACCTTGTAACACACATTTCTTTTAAATGATCAAACACAAGTAATCTAATAAGGAACGGGCACACCGGTCATGCAAACGGGGTCAGCAGCGTTTCACCGCCGCAGCTAATAGCTCCTAAAAGCCACCTCTGTGCACATGACGTGCACACGCACCGCGCAACAGGCCTGTCCGCGGCGCCCGTGGCTCTGATGTCTGCGGACAAGACGCAGCGGCAGCGCAGACCATGGGAGTGACGCATTGCAGGTACAAACGCACCAATCACAGAGCGCGGTTTCTCCCAGCGACGTCTTGCGCCCCACCGCGGATTAGCAGAAAGTATTCGTGCGCCGCCATGTAGACCGCCGGCGACGGGTGACGCCGTCGGTGATAAGAACATAAGAAAACGCGCGACAGTAAGACGCACGTGTATCAGACGCGTGTCTGTTTTTCCGTTGAGCGACGATGAGTGCAAATGTATTTTTTCAGGGATTAGGAAACCGAGGAAGAGCGAAGTCGGCGGAGGGATATGAAACAGAGGCGGAGTTTAGCGCAGCGCTTAAAGGCGGGTGCTGCCGCCACTTCCTCAGTGTGTCCATAGACTCTGTTCATTGCTTGGATTCTGTTCTGGACCTGATTGTTACGGATTTTTTCTTGAATCAGCCGCTGCACCCACATCGAAATGGTAAGAGACGCCACTTTTGTGCTTTCTCTGCTGTCTAGAAATGGCGGACAGTCCTTTAGCGGCGGTCCTTCCTGTGCAACGTCATGTCTAATATCGGTAAAAGAGGAAGGACCCGCTGACTAAGCTTAAGCCGACGCTCGTAAATGTAACCACCGCAGTGCCCGACGAGCAAGTGACAGCTCGGTGGTTGCTGGGCTCTCAGGGAAAGCTAGCGTTAGCTGGGCTGCTCTGAATGAATGCAGTAACAACTGGTGTATAACATTAGCATAACCTGAGACAGGGCACGTCCATTAATAAAACTGCCTTTGTACAAGCCCAACATATGTCTAGCTAATGCCAAATCCCGAATATGACTGATGTCCGACTAGGTAAATACGCCTCTCCTCACTGGATGACGGGGCTGTTAAGAGGAATAATGGAGACTGTTGTTCAAGTCAGTCATTCTGCTGAGTGTGGGTCTGTTACTGTAAGCCTGCAGCCAAACGGTAGCTAGCTAACTTTAGCTCTCCCTAGCTAAGTGTTACCGCCAAATTGTCAGTCATTCATCGTCTGTGGCGAAGTTTGCGTCATCAGACATGTATATGGACGTTTGAACGCCACACGGACTCGTACGCTTTTCTCCATATTCTTCCCCTCGCGTTCAGTTATAGGATTGGTAGATAACCGCATTGTAATATCAGGCTTTTAGGCTTAGAATATTACATTTTCATTGATGGCTCTCATAACGCACATTGTTTAACACATTGTCAGCTGCACTCAAATCTCCTTACACTGTTTTAGATATGTTTGAGATGATTTACCTAAAATAACGATCAAAGTAACTTAGCAAATGCTTGGGATTTTTTTTGTTGTTGCTCTGAAATACTAATTACTCCCATCTTCTATTTTACAGGCTGATCAGCTTACAGAAGAGCAGATTGCTGGTAAGACATCGCTGCATTGATCTCCTACTTTCCTCATATCCTGCGCAGTGGCCTGCATTATGGATCATTGCATCCCTTGCAGTGGATTTATACTTTTGCCTTTTAAGGCATTCCAAGGGGTAGCCTACTGGTCATAAAACAGGAATGAATGAAACGGCTGTTGCTTGCAAGCTCTGGAACGCAGAAGGAGTGCCTCATGGAAAACTTTGCATTTTCATGGTTGCCATGTAATAAATGATGTAATCTTGAAGCACTATGTGTTCTGGCGGGGTATTTACAGTCACCTTTTTATGTGACGTGTCCTTTGCCTGGGTGTGTTCTCATCAGATAGGAATGTTTCAAGAACAATGCAGCAGCAACCTGGCCTGGTTTTCTGGTATCCTAAGACGAGTGTCTGCATACGCTTACAGTATGTGCTCAGACTGCAATGTATGCTGTTCATGTCTAAACTGGGGCACAGTTGTTGCGGTTTCCCCCGATCATGTCGTCCTCCTGTTGACTAGATCTAGCATAGCTCGGATGTTTCACAATACACTCATCATACTCTTACTGTATTTCATAGTATCAGCTTGCAGTGAGTAAGCCTGTGCTTCATGCTGATGTGCAGGTTTTTAAATTGCCAGTTTGTACAAACAGCATAGCATGAACATGCACCTCAACAAAGTCAAAATGTCCTATTGACTGGTAAATTACAGCGTTATAAGCACCTTCTGTGATGTTGTAATTGTCGCTGCCATGAAGACTCTGCGACCAGAGGGGGATGCCCCCCCCCCAAAAAACTTCCTCCGGTTGCTGCAGACCACAGGCCTTTTCTCATAACAAAGGGTGTTGCCCCGTGTGTTTGACCCTGCAAATGGCAGGGCAGGTTGACGTTTTTATGATGCTCACAAGCTGCTGCATGCCGGCACACATTGCCCACTAGCCTCATCACACTTGATGTGTGTTATCATTGCTCGCGGCTAAACTGAACTACATAGGCTGTCATTCGGTGCCGATGGTGCCCAACTTTGCCCTGCTGCTTGGTCTCATGGTCACTGTCCTTGTTTAGCCAGAAACGACTGCTGTTGGAACACTAAACAGACGGGCTTGTTATGCTGTAGCTAGTTTACAGGTTAAACATGAGTGGAATGACCTTTTTGAGGCTTACCAATTCAGGGCTGGGTCAGTGTGATATGCAGACTTGAGGAAGAGATTGTTATACAGGCTGGGCTGACCGTATTAATGTTGGCCAGTTTTCAAGTAATTATCTAACACTAGGTATGACACCATTGACCGTATGACATATTTTTTCTTTTTTTTTCCATTAGAGTTCAAAGAGGCATTTTCGCTCTTTGACAAGGACGGAGATGGCACCATCACCACCAAAGAGCTGGGCACAGTCATGCGCTCTCTTGGTCAGAACCCCACAGAGGCAGAGCTGCAGGATATGATTAATGAAGTGGACGCTGATGGTGAGAACTCAAATTTGGCTTCAGAACCTGGTAACTACATGCATGCTGGATGGAATTGCCCATAAAAGTCTGTTTCATTTTCAGGAAATGGGACGATAGACTTCCCTGAGTTCCTGACCATGATGGCAAGGAAGATGAAGGACACAGACAGCGAGGAGGAGATCAGAGAAGCATTCCGTGTCTTTGACAAGGTAAATACCATCTACACTCGCTCACATGTGTATCTGCAGAATTTGTATTTGCTTACTGACTGATCTTTATATTCAGGATGGCAACGGATACATCAGTGCTGCTGAGCTGCGCCATGTGATGACAAACCTTGGAGAGAAGCTGACTGATGAGGAAGTGGATGAGATGATCAGAGAAGCAGACATTGACGGGGATGGCCAGGTCAACTATGAAGGTTTGTATATGTTGTATTATGTATTTGTAATCTGCTTTGATCCCTCATTGGATACTGATGCATATTTTCATCTCCCCCTCTTTCCCACAGAGTTCGTACAAATGATGACAGCGAAGTGAAGGCCTTGTACAGATTTCGTATATAAATAATTTGCCTTTTTTCTTTGTGTAATTTATCTGTAAAATCTTAATAGCCCCCCCCTGGTCCCTGCTCCTTCTGCTGTCCAAAGGAACTGCATGTAAACTGCATAGGCTCTTGTCCCCATGTCCCTTTCTTTTGCTGTCATGGTGTTTTGGAGTGACGGAACGGTCGTACAACCAGATGCTCGTGGAGGCCCCTGGGAGCCGGAGAACTTCGAATCTTCCTGTCTTGTGTGCTCGGGGCCCCTCCACGCATGGCGACATTGGAAACCTGTCAGCTGGTTGTCACTTGGCAACACTGTTGGCATGGAAACAATGTAGAGGAGTTTAAACTCTGCATGGACTACGGACAAAGTATATATGGAAATCTTTCAGCATTGCACTATTGCAAAAAAAATGACACGGGTGTATCTCCTAGGTACTCGTACAAACTCTTTTTGTATCTGCTGTTCTATATACCAGAAAACGACTAATCTTATGCTTTTTAATGTTTTACTCACTACTTTTATTTTTCTTTTGTTTTATTTTTTTTTAATGGCCTCTGGTCATGCCTCAAATAATTCATTCCAAGTTGTATATTTTTGTTTTCCAATAAAATTTACAATCTACCCAGATATGAAAATTGTCTTGTTTTCTCAGTTATGGATCCTTGAGTTTGTATACCCTGTAATAATTCCCATTTTTGTATTGAGGATAGGATGCTCCTTTTTTTCTTATTTTCTAAAAGGACTTTTTTTTTTCTCTTGATGCATAGAATAAACACAAGATGTTTCTAGATTTACAGTGTCCCCTGTTATTTTCCCAACAGCACTGAGGAGCATCAGCCAATGCCTCTTAATGTTCAGATAAGCTCATATGAAATTGTATTGTCATTAAAACAAAAACACTGAGTGGGATCAAAGGCTTCTATTGTGAAGTGCACACAATGGAACTTAACATTAGATTAGCCTTGTACTGTCCAGCTCCCTGACTGACTATAAAGACCATGTGTTGTCTGCTGCTGTTGGCACGGCGCCATGTAGATGCTGACTGCCTCATGTCTTACTTGGCATTTTCCCCAATCACGAGGTGCAGGTGATTGTACATCAGAAACCATGGTGTAAATAGAGGTGTACCTGTTTTTTATTTTATTTCTGATTGAGTTTGTTACAGTAGCTTGCAGAGATACTAAGTTTGTTATTTTGACGAATGACAAAATAAAGCTCTTGTGGACCTCTGCTCTGTGTACTTTGTGAATTATTTAGCTGCTATTATAAGGCTGTGCCCTTGATCCTTTGCAATGGTTGTGCAGTAGACTAAAAACATTTTTACAACTTGAGTTTCTCTGTTCTACTGTCCGTTGGGAGTCGTTAGGACGGCAGTTTGTGATTTGGTCAGTCATGTATGATGAGGATTCCCTGTGGATGCACATTCAAACACAGAGCATTCTAAGTGAGGTAACAGCTTATACACGCAGTAGAACTGTGATGTGAAGCAGCTATTTATTCACATTACACATGACTAACCTGCCTTGAATGTAGCTCGAAGTGAGACGATTGTGATTATTGCACAGTTGATTTCCAAGCCAACAGAAAAGCATCATGACCCACAACAATTCCAGGTGTGAATCGAGGACACAAGCGGTTCTAATCTCGTCCCAACCAATTATCGCACAACTGAAAACGCTCAGTTTGAAGTGTCATTGCCGACAGCTTGTAAAAAGCTGTTAACTACACAGCTCATGTCTGTGCTCATTCAATGTCCACACTTAACAGACTGAATATATATCAGGTACTGTGGTGGAAACATGTACAGGAAAACGTCAGTCAGTTTAAAGCTCCCACTTTATGTGTGTGTATTTGTGTATTTCTCCTCATGCAGTCTCTGATCTCAGGAGACTTCCTTGTCAAGTAGCGTAAACATGAATTCTGGGTTCCTTCAAACTTTGCATTTCCATGTTGCCTAGCAACAAGGCTAAATGTGGCGCCTATGCTCCCAGAGTGAGACTTTCACTTCAGGTGTTGGATTAAGTTCTGCCTATTTCTGTGTGAGTGTGTGTCTGTGCATGAGCGTGTGCATGTGAATGTGCTTGTACCTGACATCACCCTTCACTCTAGTTTGAAGCTGGAGGTAAGATCCACAGCTACAACAGTATTCAGAGGCTGAATGATAGAGAGAGTTCTGTCTTTACAAATGTCCAAATGAGAGAATAAATGGCATAATTAAAACAAAAATGGCCGTAGAGCCCATACCTCCGCCAAAGCTCATCAGTTCCCTGAAACTCAATCAAGCTGCACCAAATTTCACACACTCAGGTATCAGTTCACAATATGAGCCAATTTTACAAGATGACTCCCTGGGGAATCTGTTAAAATTTTGAAAAAACGTCCTGTCTCCCATTCAGAATTTCTGGAACCAAAATTGAATCGGTTCTTTCCTGACTCATATCACATCCCTCCAACCAACCAAGTACAATGTCCCTCAGTAGAGCGAACACCTCCGCCAAGGTCCAACAGCACCAAGTTGCACACACTCATAAATAGCAGTCCTGTAAACATGCCTGATTTTTTGCATCAAGATGTACTTTTTTTCTGAGAAATCAATGAAATTGTATAAAAGAAAACATAAATCCTTCCAAATAAACAAACAAACAAACCAACAAATAAATGCAAAGGATAACTTCCATGGTGAGGGTTAGTATTTGTCAGGTGACTGGACCACAGAAGATCTGTGAAAACCATATGCAGTGAAGAATGAGACTTGTGTTCCTGTCTTTTCTCGACCTGCATTTGCACTTTAATGCCAACTCTCCGGCTGTATATTCTTGTTAATGTTATAGTCTGCCTCCAAACATCACATGAGAGTAGATGATGATCATGGGGACTAAGTAACTGCAGCATGTGCAGTATGCTCTGTATACCTCGCTGCTCGCCTTTGTGTCTTACTCTGAGTACAACTGGTAGGTGAGTCTAAATTTAGCCCCTCACCAGGCCGGCTTGTTGAAAAATTGATCGATAGTGGAGTGGCTGCTATAGTAACAGTCAGTTTTAATGGTGGTCAGGTGTCACCGGCTCTCCAGTCGAGCAGATAGCGAGCGAACAATGAGTACAGCGCAGGACACGGTCACATGGAAACACAAGGCTGCCAGCAAAGCCGTTGACATGTCCAGGGGTGGCATTAGAACAGATAAGGTAAGGGTCTATCTTTACAGCCCTCATAACTGTCTGTGTGTGTGTGTGTGTGTGTGTGTGTGTGTGTGTGTGCTTATGAGCAGAGTTGCAGGATGAGACACGCTGGAGATGCATCAGGACATTGTTGGCCCAGCAGTGTCATCAGAAGTGAAACAATCCACTGTGTCCTGGTCTCATCTGCAGGGTGATGACAGGGTGGACCTGTGTGGCCGTGGGAGCTGGTGGCTGCGAACACTGAAAGTAGGTGTCATGCAGCAGTGTGGCTTCACAGCCTGTCCTCACAGCAGAAGCTACTGCTCGAGCGCCTGGACCAAACGCTTGTCACTGGTTTGTCGATTGTGAAGTGGCTCATTAACTCATGTGTAGCTGTGGCAGTGCTGTGCTGCCTTCAGGGACCTACATGGAAGAGCATCATAAACATATCATCGTTCTTGAGACGTGTGTAGCTTTCAATTACTGGCTTTTATTGCACTTTCCCGTTGTCTCTTTCCAAAGTGTGCTGCCTGCTGGAAATAAATGAAACACAAACGGTGCTATGAGTCCAGTCCCTAAGTGTTCCACAGTGCATATTCTAATAACATATAGACCTGATTAATTATTATTAATTAATAATCATGAGATACTAGAGTTTAGATAATTTCAAGGAAACATAAAGCTTACTTTAGTAGTCAGAAATTATTAATGGAAAGTCAAAGGCAGTTTCAATAACACAAGTTTCTTTAATGCCAAACATGAATTCAAACAACTCAACTTGGCTCCAAATGACGCAATTTATGAAAGATGGCAATGGCTCTGATATTTTGGCTTCATTACTGAAGATAGTAGAGGGAAGGGAAGATGCGTTGTCCAGTTTCTGCTGCGTACACGTTGATACAGTGAGTCCTACAACATGCTAACATGCTAATACAGTAACAATTTGCCTATCCCAGCAATAACCACACATTCCCCAAAGCTTTCCCCTCTCATCCTCTCCCAGGACACACCCCTCCCTGGCCTCTATCACATTCGAGACTTCATCGAAGAGGCTGAACTGAACCCTGTGAAGAAAACCTATGGGTTTAAAGGTGTGGGCAGAAAAGCCAAGACCCTGGGTGTGCGTAACGGGGAATTGCTGATGCCTGGAGCGTATGATTACATTGATTCCACCCAGGAGGTTCTGATGAACCAGGCTTCCTACTCTTTCAAAAACTGTCCACGGCCCGACATCGAAACCCTGGGCATCAGAGACAAGGTGGGCTTCAGACTACGCCCGTGGGACCACATATTCTGAATATTTGGTACATTTGGTACATTTTGATGCCACTCCAACGACTGTCATAACAAGAATTAAGGGAGCTTGTTTGTAAAGAACTAGAACACACATATTTACGTGCATTTCTAGGAATTAAGCCAAGCAAATGATTTGTGCTTTCGATGTTTGGACAGAGCCAGGCTAGCTCTTTCCCTCTGCTTTCATCAGCTCCTGTCTCCGCCTACATAGTTAGAATACTATACTCTTTGTAAAAAATGAACAAATAAAAGAAAATAGAAAAATGTCCCAGGGGAACTTGGACAGTGGATATACCTCTGACAACACTAACAGGCCATCACCACATTGCATTACTGAAATCAGCTACATCCGGATCATGATCTGGATCTGCACCAAATTTCACCTGATCAAAGATATTTGCAATTTCTACATTATTTCTTAAGAACCCTGGACCCATACACCACCTTTCCATCAAGTTTCACAAAAATTTGCTATGCGCTTTTTGCATAACTCTGCTAATGGTCAGACAGGCCTCAATGAAAATATAACCTCCTTGGTTGATGTACTTTGAATTCCTCAATTTAAACCTATTTTTCAAAAATCTTAAAGAGTTATTGTCTTTGTGATGCCACTACATAAACTGATGCAATATGCAGTGTAATAGCCAGTCAATAATGTATTTCCTGCTGAAGTTATTATTAGCAGGAACTGCTGCTCCACCGCCTCAACACCACCTTGATTCTAGTTTTGAAGCCTAAGGGGTTCCTTTACTTAAGCACTCATTATTATTCACAAGTTTGATTAGTGTATTTGGCATTTAGATTTCATCACAGTGCTTTGTTTAAAAATGCAGGAGGTGCTTATTAAAATGCACTTTCTAGCTGAAAACAACAGATGTGTTGGAAACAGAAGCCGACTGTATGTTTTATGTGACACAGCCCCATGGTGATACTGTCATATGAACAGGTCTTCTTCTTTGTTCCCTTTGCCAGCATATACACACCTCACCGTGCGACTACGAAGTGATGACCAAACCAGTGGAGAAGACTCCCTGCAAGTAAGCTCTCGACAAACAGCCTCTCAGATCACAGCGGAGCAGTCAACCCATGATTCATCCCTTGATCGACGAGGCCTTACTCCTCATTAAGATACTCCTTCCCTCTCTCTCTCTCATCTTCCCTCCTCGCATCTCAAACATGAAGGAGCAACCGCCAACCTGCTCTATGTTCTCTGGTTCTGGTCAAGCACAACCTGATTATTTTCTTCACTCGCACCTACCCTCATTGTCGTCCTCTCTTGTTCTTCTTCTTGTTTTGTTTTTTTGAAAGCCACCCCCCTCCTCTGCTCTCCTTTCAGGCATGCGATGTTTCGGTCGACTGTGCAGAGGATCAGCTTTCCGCCCGTAAGTATCTGGTCACCACGACTAGTTATTAAAACCAATTAGTCTTTCCATTGCACACAAAAGGGCTTCATTACAATAGACTTTTAATAGGTTTTGATTACAAGCTATGACGTGCATCTGGTAGGGGCTGTACACAGGCTAGTTATGATATCCACAAGGGTCAAAGAAAACCAATTCCACCGGCTGGTTGTATGGTTTGTCCCATTGGAGGGCCTGTTATGGCACTCCTCTGGCAGACCAGTCAGCTTTGGTTCATATTGCAGGGTGTCGCAGCCACTCCCATGTGTCCATGCTGGTAGCTGATGGATATCTGAGCCGTGCTGGCAGCTGCTGAGTGTTGACAGAGAAGGAAAGGCGCTAAGAAATCCTGAGGGTGTTATTACTGCAGAGTTGGGAGCAGTTTTCTGCCATTAGTGGTGTCATAGCGACTCCGAGACAAGTTTACTGTCAAAGGTTAAGCAGCTACACGAGTGCAGCAGCAGAGTTAACTGAAAGCGCAGATCGGTCAGACAGCTGAAATGATGGAGCTGACTTGACATTAGTGGGTCAAAGTTGAGACTTTGTAATGGTTTACTCTGGGAATTCTATGTCCGTCCTGACATGGGAGATCAAAATGTCGTTCCTCTCTGTGAATGGATCCCAGAATAAAATGAAAGTGATTTCCAGACCTTTAAAAAAGGAAACCCCCAGTGAGCTGAGAATGTTTGGGAACACAAAAAGAAAACAATAAGCTGTATATATTCTCTTTTTATATGATTGGACTTAATTTATCCATCCCGAGGCCCCTGTGTGTCCCAGATTTATATGTTGTGCTTTCTTGCAATATCGACTGCATGTGCTGCTCTGAAGGAACAAATTGTCCCTTGAGATTCAAGCCTGTTTCGATTAAAGTCATAATCACAGACTTTTACACTCTAATGCTGTTGCCTGATGACCAGGCTGGACCTTTTTATTTGATTTTATTGGTCAGTTGCAGACAAACCATGAGACTGACACGTTTCATAGAGGATGAATTGTAACCAACTATGACCTTGGTGTTCTTTTGACTTTTAGTTCACTTGAGGTTAACATTTGTGTTATTTTTAGAGTTTTAAGGATATATCTCTACAACAAGTTGATGTGCTACAATTAATTAATTTACAAATATTCACATTATTCACAATTTGCAATTTGTCTCATAGGGGTACATGTAACATCCTCTGCTCTTAACCCCCAAATCAACATTTATTAGAATGAAATATGATACAGCTATTCATGGCGCCAAGAGTAAGTACCCTAATGATGCTGGTTTCCTGTCTGTCCCACTACAACCACCATTAGTAGTTTTGAGTGAAATATCTAGACATTTATTTTATTGGTGATCCCTTTACAGTTCACCTTATACCACCATCATCCCAGAATGAAGCTGAACTTAGTCACATGTTATCAAGCTAACTGGGTAAAAATAAACATTAAACCTGATACGTCAGCATTGTAATCAGAAACATGTTAGCATGCCAAAATTAGCATTACCCAGCTCCACTGTACAGAGCCACTAGCAGGGATGTGTCATATCTTTGTTTGATGGGATTGCAAATTTGGTGGGACTATGTAAAATATTTAATATGTATATGGACACAAAACAGCCTCACTGTTATTTTCCAAATCAAAATATCATATTAATTTCACTTCACCACCTATACTCCACAGAGGGGAACACTCTGTGCTGTGCCACTGTAGGAAAGTAGGCCAGGTGCTTAGGTTCAACACATACACACACACAAACACACACACACACACACACACACACACTCACACACACACACACACACACACACACACACACACACATCTGAAAAATGTCACTGTTGTTTGCTTGATCCCAGAACATATGTCTGCATTAGCACCTCTGGGATGATCCCCAGGCACGATGGGGGCCAGCTGACCAGTTGCACATGATCAAGTCAACATGCAACAGGGTTTAAATGGCACATAGCAGCCATTCCTCTAAGGGGTGGAGAAGAGGAAAAGACACCTTCCTGTCTCCCTCTGTCAGAATCAGAGCTGAGAATGAACAACTGCTCTGGTGTTCAGGGACAGGGAGATAGTTTTATGTCTGAGAAAGAGGGTGGAGGGATTTGATGCTATTTTGGCATGGCACACCACTGATGATGACCAGTATGTGTGCTAGTGGGTTAGAGGAAATGATAAGTGAAAGGCAAGGAGACGTAGAGAGACACAGAGTGAGACACTGAGTTTTTACACAGATTAACCTTACCCTCAACAACAGCGCAGAGACCATTCAGTCACATGGCAATTGATATGTCCTAGATCCTAAAAATATTGGTATGTGATGTAAACTATGTCTCATGTTTACAGAGAGTGCATCCCTCAGATGCCTGGAGTTACAGCAGGGTTTAACAATAGAGTTTTCACGAGTGCAGGTCCAAGGATGTAACAATTAATCTCTCATTTGGCTCTTTAACTGATAGAGGTCACGATGACCGTGGCAAATGTTACTCTGGCCTCAGGGAATATTCATCCCGTCTGTTTAGGATTCTTATGAATAATGCAACTTTAATTCAGGTGGCATAAAAAGTCCATGTTGCTGTCTGAGGGAACATGAGCCGTTTGTCTAAAGGGGTTTAGCTATATGACACTCTAGTCCCCTTTTGCCTCTGGATTTTATGTGTTTGACTCTGCTCGGTAACTGAACATCTGTCTAATAGGCAGGCTGCTTTCAACAAGGTATAATCTCCTGCTAACTGACACTTCCAGTAAAGATAATGACAAGGAGATGGAAAAACCGCCATGGCACTAATGTTCAAGTCACAAAAATACAATAAAGCGGTTTCTGACCTGACCAAGGTAACTATATGTGGGATTACATACCAGTGATCACATGCCAGCCCTGCCCTGCAACATGATGGAATTGTAAGTGACGCCATCAGAGTGAAACATGCAAAGATATGGGGTAAAGAACCACAAGAATTCTTTTGAGGCTGCATTTGGAGACTTATTGCCTAACAGCAGTGCGACCAGGCTGTCCCATTTTGAAGGCTCCTTCAAATTCAGCCAAGAACTGTTTCCTTCCATTTTTGTGTGGAGAAACGTTTGACTCATGTGATAAAATAAACTACCAGTTCTGTAAAGTACGGCCAACTCTTGGACCTGCTGTCTACAACCGAAGCCCATAAACAATGACTGTTACCGCCAGTGGGCTCAGAGATTATAAGTATAATAAACAGATTGAGTTCACCAGTGCTCAACATGTCATTTTAAGTTGAACCACCTGTGTCAGGTGATGGTTTTGAGCCTTGTGATTAGCCTTGCTTACAATTACCACTGCTACAAACTGCTGTTCCTCACTGGAATATGTGTCAGAGCTGCCAGAGTTGTCTATCAAAAGTTGAAATATGGCTAAAAATGTTCTAAATGCAAGTGTGACACATACAAATTCACCTCTAAACTCTAATTTCACAGCCTTCCAGAAACCTGCTTTATTTCTAAATATTGAACATATCTGTATATAATCTGTTGTGACATTTTGGGTAAAAATGTGTTTTCTACCCAAAACCGTGTCCTTGATTGTTTGTGTCTATCTAGCTTGCGATGTATATCAGGTTAGTTTAGGGTTGGTCAAACGATAAAATGCTCAGTTTGTTTGGGTGAACAAACTGAGCTGAGTCACTTCCTGAAATGATCCAATCATTTCTCAGCTGGGTTGAGTGCTCAGTCAGTTGTGATCTAACGTGCAGAGCTACACTCGCTTACTGAGTGACTGACACAAGTCATCGAGTCACTCACCCCGTGTCACGTCAGCGTATCTCTGCAAACGTGACATGTTCGTAAGGATCCCTGCGAACAAATCAATGACTTTGAATCACTCACTCAGATCACGTTCACTGGGATACACTCAGTCACTGAGGGAGAGATACAAGTCATTTCCTTTGCAGGAGGAACTGAGTCAAGACTAGGTGGGAACATCATTGATTCCGGTGGGAAATTACCACAGCAGCAGCAAAACGTGTCACCAGTAGCATATTGAAACAAGTAGCAAAACGTGAATTATGCGTGAGTAATTATAGATAGCATAGAAAGAGGAAAATAACATCTGTGAATATAAATAATAAAAATATATGAAAACTAAAGAGACTGTTGCTGATTCTTTTTGCGAGGGAAAGGTGCACGTTGAGCGATTTATTCACAGAATGTACTGCACAGTGAACCTGAGTCCTGAATACTCATCTGCTCAAACTGTTAGAGTCTGACTAATAGACCTAACTCTAACCCTTAAAGAGCCTTCAATCCACTTTTCATATCCGATTTCATCTCAGTGGAAAGTTAAAATAACAAGAATCAGGTATCATGAGAAATATACATGTTTGGACCATGTTTCAGTTCAGTGTGTGGGAATACGCAGTTTCTCTGAGGAACTGTTGGAATGAGGGCTTTGAAAATAACTACTTCATACATCGCAACATCAAGATTTAGCTTAAGTTATGGTGACTACAATTTGGATTACTTTTTAACATGCTCTGTCATTGAAGCTTGCCAAATGACCAAGCTACTTGCTACAAGCTACTGCTTTTTGAGATATGGACAGGAGCGTTCCATATCTGCAGGAGGACTCCTGCCTCCATAGTAAATATCAATAAAATCTATGTAGGAGAAAATATAAAATATTTGATTTCAGCTGATAAAAATGTATACGAAAAATAAGCTAATTCTACCTGATATTTTTTATCTTTTGTTCGACAAAGGATACCAATAGAGCTCAGGTGCATTCCACTGACAGCTCATCTGCTTTGCACAGTGAAGCTGTTCCATCTCACCAAGCTCCATTGTTTATATCAATTAATATGAATGAACTAATTATGAATCATATTGACATTTACAATCAAGAACGAATGGGGAAATAGTGTCCGTGCTATTACATGGTAATGATTATATGCTAGCCTTGCTCAGCGGCATTTCGAGCCTCGATCACAAAATCAATGAATCAATGAATCAATCTATCCCCCTCACTCATTAATACCTCCTCTGTGTGACCCCCTCAGAGGGAGGGACCTGCTCCGTGTCGCTACAATCCACAGACCAGACCTGGGAAAGGCATCACCTCCTGCTTCAAATCCACTCTGCCACGGCTCCATTATGTTGACCTAGTGAGTCCGGTACATCCCATTTACACCTCCATCTGTGAACACGTACCACACCACATCATTTTAAGTGCAGTCATTTAAAAAACCTCAGCAAATGCAAATGCACACACGCACACACGCACACACACACACACACACACACACACACACACACACACAGTGTTTTAATGATGGCTGATTGGACGTGATCAGGGTGGAAATGGGTAGAACTACGGCGGAAATGTATTACGTCACAAAACCCTTGAGTACAAATAAGAATGATGACTGGTTAACAAATCATCCCGCCCACGTAGTCCTGAGAGGTAAACCAGACCACCACTGTGTGGGTGCAAGTGTAGCGCTGCTTTCCAACAGAACTCATGAGGCCATGGTTATGACATGAAAAGTCATGGACATGGTGTGCTTGGTGTTCGAGTGGCAAAGGTGTTAGAACACAGACTCTACGAAACCGCAACATGGATGCTAATGTTAGCTACTGTAGTTGCCAAGAAGCATCAGTTTAGCAAAGGCTTAATATCAGAGGGCAAAGATGAGGTCCTTTGGAATATCAGCATTTATCTCTGACAGAAGTTCAGATGGACTCTTTTGTGAACACAGTAAATCAGCCCCATTTGGGAATATGTGTAAAAGTTTGAACTTATATTTACTTTTATATCCTCTTGGCTGGATTAGGGCATAGTTGGTTGATTCTCATTGATGATATTGATGTAATTACCGCATTGTGGTGATGGGACTGATTTCCACATGACTGATAAAATTGAAGTGGCTTCATAAAGTACAGAGACCCGTTCGCATTTACCACTCTTAATTGTGTTATAAATTGACATCTCTTGTTTACAAAAGCACTCAGACCATATGCTGTGAATTGTGGTCAGGTCTTTGCATTGATCGGATTTGATATAATTAATATCCGTGTAGACCAATATTCCAACCCATACTGTATTTAACCTTTTAGTCTTCGCAGTTAATTGAGTGTCGATGGAAAGGACACATTTTAGAATTTCCAGTACATATTAAATCTGCATTATATGAATGTGTAAAAAGAAAGTCTGAATCATTTCTAAAGCAAGTTTGCAGCAAACAGGATGCAGCAAAGAACACACACTGTATACGGTAGGCTATAGGAGAACAGTAGATAAGCAAAGGCCTCAGCACTTGAGAACATTCTGTAAATATTTTACATGTACTTGAAAATGTCTTAACAAAGACTAAGAGATGAAAAATGTATTTGTGTGTGTGTGTGTGCGTGTGTGTGTGATGCGCAGAAGACCCCAGGACCAGGAGCTTATGAACCAAACTGGAAGTTTGGTGACCATCTGACCACAGATGTCATGGACCCCTCGTTTAGCCTCTTTTTCCGCAGCATTCCCTAGAGTGCGCTTTATTTTCCCAAAAGGCCCTGATCCTCCCTTCATCTTTTCTCTCATCCTACGGTCAAATCACACATGACCCTGCCTCACTGATGAAATAACAATAAAATCATGCTTCACAAAAGACAAAAACCCTCCAGTCTCCTATTACTTGGACTCATGTTTATCAGGGATGGATTTTGTGGGCCGCCAACGACATAATCAACTACATTTGCTGTGCTCAAATCTCTTTAGTGACGCCAGCCAGGGAAGCAGAATGATCTTATCTGCAACAAAGGGTACTTCATTCCACTTAACTACATGTTCCCGGTATTGCTCTCTCCCTTCATCTCTCCTCACGCCTGCTCTCGCTCCTCTCTCGCTCCTCTCTCCCTCTCTGTTGGCAGTCAGGCTGCTTCGCCTTCCTACTATCTCTGGCCTACGATGCACTCAGGAGGAGGAATGCTGCTCAGCCATGCGTCACATGCACATAGCTTAGTATGGCATCCTGCACCCTCAGATAACACATTCAGTATAAGGGGCCAAGGCAGTGGCACACAATAAAACAGCTATTCTTATCGCTACCTACTCTGCATACCCCGCCTTTTCTTTCGGCACACAAACATGGACAATAATGTAAGGACATGGAGAGCAGCGGTGATAGGAATCACCTCCACATGGACCATAACGGTGGTGCAGATAATAACAAGGAATAGGTACAAAGAAAACATTCCAGGTGCATTACTATTATGATAGCGAAATAGAAAATTATCGTTTTTCTAACTTTGACTTTTTCAGAGAAGCTGAGCATGTATGCACCTTATCAGCACTGCTTCATATCCACAGAGTCAAACACTCAGGCCTGACAGCAGCAGAGTTTTGTCACAGCCGGTTCAGACAGTTGTTGAGGGAGAGTATTCATCCATACTGGCCCACCCAGATCAGCTATCAGATTCAAGGTAATTAAAGCCCACGTGATTGAGCTTAATTTTAGTGCATGAATAATCACCCAATCAGTAAAGAGCCTGCTGGCTGCTTCATCGACAGAAAAGCGGTCATGACTTTGATGGAGAATGTCCGCTCATTTCTCTGAGCTCACTGTAGACACTCAACAAGTGTTCTCTTGATTAGTGAAATGAGCAAAATATGTAAAGTCACCACCGACTGAGCAGCTGAAAAGGTCCTTGCTCCACGGAACTCAAATTTCCAGTAACAAGTATGAAGGTGGCTCCAGTCACAAATCTAAGAATATACCATTACGAAATTTTAGATTTTTGACCGCCAAGCCTTCCATACCTGTTACACAGAGTGTTCACTGTATCCAGCTACCTGATGTGATAACACTGACGCAAGTCACCCAAAAACTCAGACTTCTTTGTTTTCACACCAATTTTTCCAGTAAGATGCTGGAAAGTTTTGACTTTATTATAACCAGAAACTTATTTTTATTGAATGGCTTTCACTTGGTTGTTTTGTAGCTATTACTTATGTCCTATATTCTGCTACCCTCAGAGTATTCTAGCCCCAATCAATTGCTTTATCATAAACACCCCCAGCTTTATTTCTCTTCTGTGTCACTGCTCTCAGCAGCATTATTTCTAACAGCAGCAGACAGATACTGTTAGCTACTGGCTGGTGAACCAAATATTTCTTTAACGAGTTGGTTGAGACTAAAACAGATATAAAATAAATTACTAGACCATTAGACCTATTTCAACCTACTTTAAGATCTATAAGAGCAGAAAAACTATATAAAGGGATTATATGTAAATATTGTGTTTGCATCTTGATGCCCTGTTTACCAGGGATAAAAAAAAAACAACAACAGAAATAAACTATTTAATGCTCCTTTAAACCTGCACATGGCCTGTACTGTGAAGAAGAGAGGACTAAAGCCATGTAACTGGAAAGCTTGTCATGTTATCATCCCTGACAGACAGTGAATTACATCGTGATCCGAAAACACATTTGGAGCAGCAACATGTTGTCGTGTTATTTTCCCAAAGGTTTGAGTTGGGATCGCTGTGTGACACAATCATGGAGTAAAGCACAATTCATCCCTGAGGTCATAGGAGGGATGGCTGCATCATCGTTTGAACCTATTACATAAAACTAAATGGAGAGCAGTGGTTTGATTGAAGAATTACTCGTCAGAGATCACAGATTACCTCAGGGGATCTTGTAACATGTGAGATACTGAACATCAAGAAGCATTGCACTGCCTCCTCCAGCTGTACATCAGTTGAATGTTTTGTTTGTGACAACACTCCAGGCGAGGTATGCAGGACGTTATCTCGGCACATCTACTCGGCCGACTTTAGTCTCCTCCACTGTTTTCCTTCAGTGGCAGACACTCAAGAGCATGAAGAGGTTCAAGAGCCGGGCTCTTATTCCCCTTGTCATTATGCTGGAGACAAAGGAGTGCACACTTCCACCCGGAGAGGAAGACAATCTTATTAACATGCGGCTTTGCACACAGCCTCTGGAGGGCTGGGCCTGTGTGTCCACTGCATGTGAGGAAGGATGCGTGTTTGTGCGCGCGTACGTGTGTGTTTGTGTCTGATGACTCAACGCACCAAGCCCCCAGTAATCTCTGGCCGTCTCAACCCCCGGCGCCCTTCCTCCCTTCTCATGTCAGTGATCTCCAGAGTCCAGCACTGATCTCTGACATATGCCTCATACTGACGACTTAACACCCTCCATCTCCAACAGCCTGCCTCGACCACAGGCACGGCCGGGCACCGGCTCTTTCCCTGTCAATCATGCCCCCCACACATTGCTCAAAGGATACGCAAGCAGCTGCACAATGCACGCGTGCCCTGGTGATCCTTTCCTTTGTTTTAAACACCACTGCAAACAGATGCGCAAACGTGCAAACATATTCACCGATTAGGAAGGACTCAGTGATTAATAACTGAAAATGACTTGGAAATCCATAAAAAAAATCAGCTTTCTTTAGTTTTTAATCACCTAAGAATGAACATTTCTGTATATATAAGCTTTTGCTCAATGCAGCTGAGGAATTGGTCAGCATAGCTAACACATGCAGTGAAGACAATGCATCCTATACAAATCCTATGAGACAGAATTTTCATCCGCGTGGCGAGAAAGGGATTTGAGATTTAAGTTGTATCACTTAAAGATCATGAGAGCATCTGGTGTCAGGGCCGGTCGGGGGGGGAGTCCAAACATCAGCCTCAGCTTCCAGGAGCAGCTTAATGAGAAAACTCAGGAGGCACAACAGTGTTGCACGTCAGTGAAGGTCGGGATTCAAATCTGTGTTTTTGGCAGTTTCCAACAGGAGGTGACCCCTGCCTCTCAGTGGTGCAGCTGGGCGAGAGTCAAGGACGTCAAATTAACAGCTAAGTAGGGACAGCGTGCTGAGAAAATGTGAAACTGTTGCAGAATGATGACGAAGGCACGCCGCTGGAATTTACTGGGAATGTGAGGTTACTCAGAAATACCCAT